>NC_041392.1:572037679-572150087 GCF_002162155.2 Triticum dicoccoides
ACCTCCACCGTCTCCAGGAACCCCACCGCCGCCACCCTCTACCCGTCCGAGGACTCCCTCTCCGCCATGTCTCCGCACGAGCAGACCGCCCTTCTCTCGCGGCAGCGTCACTGGCGCCGCGCCCACGACCTGTTCGACCGCGTGCGCGCGCTCCCAGGCTACGCGCCCAACCCTGTCCACTACAGCGTGCTCCTCCGCCACCTTGCCCGCGCGCGCCGGTGGTCCGAGCTCCGCCGCGTCTGGCTCATGATGTCCCGGGACGACGCCATCCGGCCCTCCAATCCAGCCTACGCCGCCCTCGCCGATGCCCTCGCGAAGGCCGGTTCGGCACAGGAATCCCTCCTGCTTCTCCTGCACATGCGCGCACAGGGTGTTGCCCCCGACGAGATATCCATGAACACCTTCGTCCGTATCCTCAAGAACAGTGGCCGCTACACGGACGCACTCGTCCTTTTCAATAACTGGTGCATTGGCAGGTTCGATGTTGAATTTCTTCATCTTGGATACAGAGCGGTTGATTTGCACGGACCAATGCAATTCTTGATAGACGACGTGTTTCATGGTAAACTTGATTCTGCTGGTGCATTGGGCATTCAGAAAGTTCCTAGGAAGCCAAAGCTTGTGGAAACCTATAACACGATGATTGATCTTTATGGAAAGGCCGGGAGGCACAAGGATGCGATGGACATGTTTGTGGACATGCTGGCTTATCAGGTTATGCCAGACGTATGTACGTTCAATACAATGATCTACGGATTTGGGTCACGTGGCAGCGTCAAGGAGGCAGAGGCGCTGCTAGCTAACATGGTCGTCAGGGGGGTCACTCCAGATATTAGGACATATAATGTGATGATGACGCTGTTTGCGTCAATGGGGGATGCGGAGGGAGTTTTGAAGTACTACCATCAAATTGGGAGGATCGGGTTATGTGCTGATGCTGTGAGCTATAGGATTGTGCTACAGGTGCTATGTGAGAGGAAGTTGGTGCGTGAAGCAGAAGATGTGATAGAAGGAATTATCAAGTCTGGCACTAGCATCCATGAACAGTCCATACCAGTTGTCATGAAGATGTATATTGATCAGGGATTGCTTGATAAGGCAAATGCATTCTTTGAAATGCATTGCAGAGGCAAGGAGGTCTCATCCAAGAATTTTGCTGCCATCATGGATGCGTATGCAGATAGGTATCTTTGGGAAGAAGCCGAGCATATTTTCCACTGTGATAGAGGGATTGGGGGCAAGAGGGAGATAGTGGAATATAATGTGATGGTCAAGGCTTATGGTTTGGCAGGAAAATATGATAGAGTCATTTCTCTACTTGAGAACATGAAGGGCTCTGGCATCTCACCAGATGAGTGCACTTACAATTCCTTAATTCAGATGTTTTCTGCCGGTGGATTTCCACACAGAGCTAAGAAGCTCTTGCATAAAATGAAGGACACAGGATTTAAACCGGTGTGTGAGACATACTCTGCTGTTATGAGAGCTTATTCTCGCAATTCCTTGGCATCTGAAGCTATAGATCTGTACAGTGAAATGAAGGCCTCAGGTGTCGAACCAAATGTGGTTGTTTATGGTTTGCTGATTAATATGTTTGCGGAGACAGGACAAGTGGAGAAGGCACTGGATTATAGCAACTTGATGGAAGAATCTGGAATCACTCCAAACCATATTGTCTTAACTTCGGTTATCAAGGCCTACAACAAGATCAATTGCTGGAAGGAAGCGCAGGATTTGTATACAAGGATGAGGAACATGGATGGTGGCCCTGATATCATTGCCTCGAATACCATGCTAAACCTGTATGCAAAACTTGGGATGGTCATTGAGGCTAAGGCAATCTTTGACAATTTGAGGAGAAATAATCAGGAAGATGATGTTTCATACATTATCATGATGTTTCTCTACAAGAACATGGGCTTGCTTAACGAGTCCATTAAGATTGCTCATGAATTAGATAATTCAGGCTTACTATCTGACTGTGCTGCATATAATGCTGTTATGGCATGTTATGTGGCCAAGGGCAACTTGAGAGAATGTGCAGAGCTGGTGCAAAAAATGGTGGAAGATAACATCTTTCCAGATGCGTCAACCTTTCAGATGATATTTTCTGTGGTGAATAAAATTAATATTTCATCAGAGGAAGTTTTGCAGTTAGAATCAGCATACAGTGATGGCAGGAGTTCTGCCAAGCATGCTATACTTGCATTCTTGTTTTCCATGGCCGGCATGCATGCTGCTGCATTAAATGTCTGTGAGCAACTTTCAAAGCCTGAGTTGACAATTGATCCATGTGCATACAATGTTGCCTTCAAGGTGTATGCTTCCTGTGGAGAGGTGGATAAAGCTTTCAGTTTGTTCATGCGGATGCATGCTTTAGGGCTAAAACCGGACACTGTTACTTGCATCGATTTGTCAACTTGTTATGGGATATCTGGAATGTCAGAAGGCATGAGAAGGATAAGTGGTCTTCTTGCATACAGAAACAGCGAGTTTAGTAAGTCTTTACATAAAGCACTGGTTTCCTATAGAGAAACTGGAAGCAATGATTTTGCTGCTCAGTTAGTCAACAAATGAGATGTTAAGATAGTTCACCTCGTGTGACCTGGTAAGCTCACAAGGTGATGATGACTTAGTTGTGGACTTCCCAGGTCTAACTTTGTTGTGGTAATGTAATTGATTATTGGAGGTGACACATATTTGCTTCAAGATAAAAAAAGAAGGGGATCAGAAATATTAATGAGATTGATGATTGGAGTTAAGGGGCTGGACACGCCCATGGCTGATGGCTCCATGCTAAGTGTGGACAACTGCCACATGGAAACTGCAGTTCTGTGGATGAAGTCATTCTCAAGTTCATCCGTGTGGTGACTGACGTCATAGAGTCTCTTGTGAAGAGAGTGATTGTGGTTGAGTCTGAAACTGCTATCGAGAAAGGAATGTGAGGATTAGGTTGGAAGAGATCAGGAGGAAGACCACACAGGTTGAGTCCATGTCGGTGACAGTCGAGGAGATGGAGAAATTTGCAGTGGGTACAAATGGTATGCTGGATGAAATCTCATAGGGTTGAAGATATGGTGCTGGAGACCACATGACAGAGGCAGCGCACTGCTGAAAATGAGCAGGAGCTTAATCGTGTGAAGAATGACTTTGACTCGCCCAGAACTTATGCCAGCACACTCGTTAATGTCAGAGAAAATCTTCTTCCGTCGGAGAAGCAATTTGAGACAATGGAGAAGATTTTTGACAGGTACTTTCACAAGTCTCATGTTGTTTCTAGTAATTACATCCTGTCTCATGTTGTTTCTAGTATTGTGATAGGTTCATTTTCCTTGCAAAACCCTTATAAGAAAATGGCAGATGAAGGAAGAGTAGAAATAGTTCATTTCAACCTCCCAATTTTGAACAAAGCAGCAGCACTAACCATTCATTCCATAAATTCTGGCATGCATGTTATGATGTGCTTCTATTGTCTTATGATACTTTGACGCATCAGTTTGGTAGACTGGTAATTACCATGATTACCATCTTAACAATATATTCAATCAGCTATGCATCGAACTAGTTTGTAACACGGTCAGCATTAGTATCTTTGAGATGCAAAACAAAAATAGTCTTAGTATATGATGCTAATGTTCTTCTGGGTTTCATCTCCATAAGAGTGGCTGAGTTTTGACGTTGGCTCGCCAAGACTATGACAACCCTCCTCCTTTACCCGGGCTTGGGACCGGCTATGTTGAGACAACATAGGCAGAGTTACCATGAGTTGGTTTCGAGAACTTATGGGTTTCAGCTCTAGCCTATCCCCAACTTGTTTGGGACTAAAGGCTTTGTTGTTGTTGTTGTATATATGATGCTAATGCTGTGTTAGTACTATATATTTAATTTTCTGTTGGCAATTCCAATTTATTTTTTACTAAATGGGCCCTATCTTTTCTATGGACTTTAGGGCACACAACCATATGGTCTGTTATAATTAGCACTTAAATGTCATGCCTAGATTTCTCTCAGTATCACATTTGTTAGCAGTTTCTTCACCCACTTCATTGTCTGTGAGGGATCTGGGTAGAGGTTTGTATGTGCTTTTTTAGAGTTACGTTGGCTATATATATTGCAACCATCGGTTAAAATAGTTAATACTGTTCTATCACTTGACATCTGAGGGAGGCTGTTGCCATATAAAATGTTTCAAGTAGATTCAAATTCAATGCACCGCTCTCCTAAATGCAGCAGTTTTATGCTTCGATCGTGTCCCAACTGTTTTTTGATATTTATTGGTCAACAAGATGCAGATAGACTTGGGTAAGTCTAGAAGTCTGATTTTCTGCTGGTCTGCCTTTGCACAGAAAGAAGCGGAGGTCCAGAAGGACTAACCAGCTCGAGACTGAGAAAGCACAGAAAGAAGTCGAGGTCCAGAAGGCGATGGAGGAAAACTTGAGGCTACGTGCTATGGTCGACAAGAAGGACGTCCACTCGTTCAGCTCCAGGTGATGAGCGAGCAGTGCATGTTCATGGATTTGAACCATCCAAACTGGTGGAAGACAGACACACCAGATAAGAAACCTGCACTTGTCCAACTGATGTCACTTACAGTTATATTGCCGCCGCAGCGGAAAATACATATATCCCTGGATGTCCCGAATAACAGATGGTGATGCAATGTTTTGGGGTCTGTGATTCGTGTCGCGAAACTAAATCGTGAAGTGTTGTTATCTTAGACGTGGTGTGTCGTAATCGCAACCCTGACAAGGCAGTTGTTGTATCTTGAGCGAGTGCAAAGGCTGGACGCATTTGTCCGGTTGGTTTCTTAAGTCCATAAGAGACGACGCAGCACTTTGGGGATGCTTTGTTTGAACTTTGCTGTTCCGTTATCTGTGATAGTGAAACCCGTAGAAATGTATTCCCTCCGTTCCATAATATAAGACGTAAGTCTATTATGGGACGGAGGGAGTATGATCGTAGCTCCATTCATCCTTCCGACCTGAACGGTATAATTCAGCTGCTGTTTTTACTGTTGGTGCTGTTAAAAATAACCGAAATGTTTTGCATATATAGATAGATTGGTGCATGTTCGCTTCAACTCTCTTGAGCTCGTCTTTCCGTAGCTGTGCCTCCACGCAATGTTTCACCACTTGGGTTGGAGTTAAGGTTGAATCCAGCATTCCTTTGTGCTTTAAGATTGGTGTGGCCCTCGAGGTGTGATGCACAGATGACATCCATATATGACAAAACATTTGAGCTGTTTTCACACTTTTTGTTATAAATTTTATTAGCTTAATGTTGATAATGTAGAAATTGTTTGCTACTCCCTCCGTTTCAAAATAGATGACTCAATTTTATACTAAAGTTAGTTTAGTACAAAATTGAGTCATCTATTTTGGAACGGAGGGAGTATACATCATTAACAATAACAAATGTTTTTGTACTCATCTGTTTCATCTATTTAATAGCATTTATGCTACTAAATTAGTGCCATTAAATTCATCATTAAATATATTTCACATCATATACAATTATTATAATAATTGAATTTTGTAGTATTTTTATAAATTTAGCCAAACATAATAGCATTTGGGTTAGAACAAAGTTAATATACAGAGCAATAAAAAGGAAGGGAGTATTTGCATAGGAAAAAATGTGTACGATGGACCTAGCGGGCCCCACCTGCCAGAGGGTCCACAGCGCGGATCACGACCCCCCTGACACCGAATTGAATGTGCCAAACCAAAGCAACAAACCCGAGGAAAAAAGAAATGGAAAATCCAACGCGGCAAGGTATGACGCCACCGGCTGCCATGTCACTACAGGCCGTGGACCTCGTGGCGTGGGCAGCAACTCCCTCTCTCTGCTCCTCCTACTAGTAGATACACCACGTCCACCCCCCCGGAAAAACCCACGCGACCGAGACCAGCAGCAGCACCACCTCCTCCCTCCATCCTGATCCGATCTGACTGAGCCGGCCATGGCGGTTAGGGTTTGGCTCTCCGCCATCCTCCTCGCCTTCCTCCTCGCCGCCTCCCCCTTCGCCCAAGGTAACCGCGCGTCCCCGTTCGTTCCCCTCTCGGTCTCCGCCGCCCAGATCCGCTCCTCTGTCTGGTACTCTCGGGAATTCCGCGGCGGGGCGGCGCTAGATCCGCCGGCTGCGCGCCGATCTGGAGCTAACGTTGGAGCCGATCGGGCTCTGATGGGGTTGGGGATGCGCCGGAGCTGGCTGGTATTTGGAGCGGGCGGGCGGGCTAGATCGGTCCGCTCGCCGGGGTGTAGCGCGCGGCGTAGGTGCGGTGCGGCGGAGTGAGCTCTTGGGTGCGGCCGGCTGAGACTCGAGACCAGTTTGGTTGGTGCGGGGTTTGGGGCGAAATTTGAACGAGGACGCTATTTTGAGCGCGCATGTGTGCTATGCTCTATCTGTGGTTGCATGCTGCGGCAGTGAATCTTCGTGGGAATTTAGTAGCATTTTCTGAAATGTTCCGTGTTCTCTATACTGTATGGTTAGCAATTCAGCGGTAGATTGATATGATGGTTTCTCGGTTCTAATTTTTACCATAGTGAAATGTCGTAGCTATGTTGGCGGCCGTTGTTGACGGACAAATTAATTGGTCCCAGCAAGCAGTTTGAATTTGCAATTTATTTTACTCTTTTTTGAATAGGAGATCGAACTTAGTAGCTTGAGTGCTCTCACGTGGTGTTCTGTTTTTACCAAGCATGGATGCTCCCAAGTCATTTTCCTTTCATGTTTCATCTAGACTGATTGATATGTTAATTCTGTTCCTACAGTTGCTAGAGCTCAGTCTGAGGAAGATGCTGCTATGCTAGAAGTTGTTGATGGGGCTGATCTAGGATATGTGGGTGATGATACTCCGGTTTCCAGTGAAGAGCCTTTAAGCCCTGCTCCTGGTGTGGAGACTGTTTGCGTCTTCCCCAAAAACGCTGGGAAAAGTAAGTTCTATTGTGCAATTTTGTGAAGCCTCTTCTTTCATGATCAGTCATAAGAATTATATCACCATCTCTAAGCAACTGGAATTATGTGTCTTGATATTAAATATGATATGACCATGTATGTTTGCCACTCATTTTACTTTCAGAAGATCATAAACTTGTTACTTTTATTGAGCTGAAAAGATTCCATGAATATAAGTAGAGTTTGGTATGTATTTACTATTTACATACTAAAATATGAATTACTTCTAGAGCAACCATTTATGTTGAAAATTTGTATCCCATCTTTCTTGAGTTCAGTAATCAATAATATGTCCCATCTTTTTATTTGGTTGCAGTTGTACCAGCAGGTGAAGAAACTGAGCTTTTGGTTGGCCTGCAAAATGAGGGTAACTAATGCTGTTTTCTCCAACTTACGGTTATTTTCTCTAGCACCTACATTCACTACTAGGCTTGGATTGTGGTGTGCTTGGGACTACTCAGTGGAAGTTCTCTTTCTTTTATGCACATGTGTGCTGCCAGTTGTTTTTTGCTTTATGTCAACTTACTGCAAATTCATCTACATTTGGTTGGTATGCAATGTATGAGATTGTTTGAGTAGTTCAGTACTTCAGTTCTCTGTCATTCTTGCTTGTATGTTTCTACAAAGCCACTCTTACGTAAACTGCATATTTTTGATAGAAACACAATTTTCTGCACTGAATATTTCATTTCCATGCTAGTTCCTGTTGACCGGGCTCACACTTGTATATTGTGTTTACAGGTGAATCAACTTTGAATGTTGTTGCTGTCCATTCAACCCTGCATCTTCCTTATGATCACAAAATGTATGGACAAAACCTTACAGTTCAGGTGAGGAAACATATGATTTTGTTGCTTGCTGAGTTATGTTCTATGCTAGCTGAAGTAACTGAAACTCTCATTTGTCAATTATGGACCATCTTAACTGTCCTACTCAGTCATCATTTACTTAATTCTGATTGCTCGAGAACTTGTTTTTACCTTCAGAAGTCTGAGAAATAATTATAGCCCTGGATTGGATGGGTGTGACCCCTAGTGGAGTAGGTGTAGGGTGTGTGAAGTGGAAGGAGCTACTGGTCAACATGTGGGCAAGGTGCAGGGTAGCAAGGGTTCTAGAAATGTTTGAATCCTACTATGATTTGGCAATCTCATTTCTGAAACTATTAACATGGCATTAGTTGAGTGAGTGGACATAAAGTGATCGCCATGTGTTTATACTTTACTGAGCCAAGCATGTTTTTAAACAGTCAGACCAATTCTACAATGTTGAAGATTTCATGTCTTCTTTCTTGCAGAGTTTCTACAACGCGTCAGTTCCTGTCTCTGTGCAAGCAACCTTTCCCTATACATTTGCCGTGAGCAAATTCTTGCAGGTTTCAATTCTCAAGCTTACTATTTTCTTTACCTTTGGAACAACTAAAGACTGAAGATGCCTCTCATAAAAAGAGAAGATGCTCATTTCTTACTTCTGGAAGGTCTGATGCTTGTCCCCTTGCAGCCTGGAGCATATGATCTTGTTGGTTACATTGTGTACGAGATTGATCAGCACCCTTACCAGAACGTATTCTACAATGGCACCATTGAGGTTGTTGAGGTCGGAGGGTTACTGAGTGTTGAATCTGTGTTCCTTATTACCCTTGGAATTGCACTTCTTGGTCTCCTAGGATTGTGGGCTTATGGTCAAGTGCAACAGCTCTCGAAGGTAATCCTCTATTTGACAGTGATATGCTATGCTGAACTCTTGAGATTGTTCATTTGCATTCCCCCGCTATGTTTCTGTAGTGCCATTAGGTTTTTTTTTTCATTTTCTTCTGGAAATATGAGATATCCATTGTGGAATCATCTGAACAGCTAATCCAGGCTACTTCCTGGTGACTGTTTAGGAGTCCCTAAGACCCTGTAGCTGATATAGCAGGATCGCATGCTTTGAGATGCATAATTGTTATTTAGCACTCATCTCAGTGTTGTGTATTTATTCTATACTTGTTTATGTGATGTAGAAAACAAAGAAAGGCCCCAAGGTGGAACTCGGAACTGGAACAACTGACGCCAACATGGACGAGTGGCTGGAGGTATCATTCGACCTCCACCAATATATCTTTATTCAGCTGAGTCTGGTGCCGAAGCTTATTGATATGACACCATTCTGTTCTGCCTTGCAGGGTACCGCGTTTGCAAAGGACAAGGCCAAGAAAAACAAATAGATTCGAGGTTGATGGGCCTAGCTAGACATTTCAGGATCTAGAATGAGACAAATCGAGGGTAGCCCTTCACAAGTAACCTGGATAGATGAGAGAGCAGAGGTGTTTGAACTAGTCTCGTGGCTGCACATCTTGTTGACACCATTTTCGACCTTGCTGTGTACTTTACAGATAGTTTTCCTTGAAACACAATTTTGTTGAAGGTATATGTTATCTATGGGATTTCTGATCTTTGATCCTAGAGCTGCGTGGTTTGGCATACACTTATGGCATTAGCCAAAGTATGTTTGGAGGTCAGCATACTTGTTTTTTCTTTGTTCATCTTCTCATTCTTATAGAACGGTATTGGCCAGCCGGTGTAGATATCTTCATACTCGAACTTTAAAGCCTGTCCTTGTTTAATGAATTTTTAAACCCTCGGCAAGTCTTTAGCAAACTAGTACTATACAGCGTTTATTTTGAACTTTGATTCAATGCAATCTCTTCAATGCCTGGCCACGGCTCTCAGAGTACAGGCAAGACCTCTCACAGAGGGAGTATCCCAAGTTCCCAACTTACCTTGCAGAGGTCAAAAAAAGAAACAAGGGGAGTTGTATCTCCCTCGATGATTCTGCAAGCCGTGGCAGGAGCCAATCGGAAACTTCCGTTCCTGCCTCGCCGCCTGTACCATCTTGCTGCAGCTCGGTAACCCTCTATTGGAGATGAACCCTTTCTCGGAGATGATTTATATGGAAACTGCTGGAGATGCTCTTAGGTGGAAACATGGTTGTTCGTCTGACGGAGCATTTTCCAAAATAAGAAGACCACATAGAAAACTCTGAATCCAAGGAACAGAGAAGCATGAAGTATGAATGCTAGCTAGCTTGACATCGCCTGCTAGCATCGTTAGAATAGGATCCAGTGTTGGGAACAAATTGACGGTTGCTTGCTTCTATAAGCTATTCAGATGTTTGTTACCGCTTGCAAACTAAATCCGAAAGATATCCGTGGAAAAAGTTGATATGAAATTGAAGCAGAATCATACCAAGCTATCCAGTTGGTGCACTAGCAGGAAACCCGCTGGAGATGCTCGAATTTGAAACATCCCCTACGGGGCAAAAACCTGCTAGCAGTGGATAACACTTCAAGATAACTACTTATTACAAACAAAGCATGACACAAATCACACCAAAGGAGGTAACCAGCACTACGCTTCCATGAGCAGCAATGGACCGCCATCACCTGGCTTCGCATGACCATCGGCACGACCCTTTGAACTTCAAAGTTCGAAGGTTCAAACGTACTGCACCAGTTTGTGATGCCAAATCCCAAATTGCACGCCTCAGTAATAGTTGTAGCTTGGAATGAATCGCCGGCGCTATGGAAAGGGACATTACCACTGAGTAAAAAAAAAGACAAGATGTTTGAAGGATCAGTAGTCAATCGGGTGAGCTGGTATAGCTAAATGGTAGTACTACAGAAATACTAGCAGCATCGTTCAATCCACGACATATTTGTGATAATTGTGTCACATTTCAAAGCAAGTAGGTAATTAGTTAGAGAATTAGTTAGTGAGGACGTACTCCTTCTATAGAAAAATATAAGACATTTTAAATCACTATTTTAATGATCTTTTATATTTATTTACAGAAGGAGTAGCAGGTAGCTATACATGCTTCAAGAATTAGATCAGCAGTAGTACTAGATCGAGTTATTTACTCCCTCCGGTCCTTTTTAGTTTGCATATTAGATTTGTCTGAAGTCAAGCCTCGTAAAGTTTGACCAACTTTATAGAAAAAAATACCAACATTCACAATGTGAAATCAATACTAATAGATGCGTCATGACTTAAAGTTTCATGTTGTATAACTTTATCATGGTAGATGTTGATATTTTTTTTATATAAATATGATCAAACTTTGTAAAGTTTGACTTCAGACAATTTTTATATACAGAGTAAAAAGGACCGGAGGCAGTACCTTATTCAAGTTGAGTGTGGGGTTGTTGGGATTCATCTGGACCGCTTTACGGAATGCAGCCTCCCTGGCCTCCATCTCCTCCGGCTGAGCCTGGTAACATTCCAGATCGATAATTACCTGCTGAAGCGAACAGAGGTTCTCCAAGCCCAAGTCAAAATAGCCAGACTGATGCATGGTATCCCGCGCTCCGATATGCAGCTCCAGGATCCGGAGCTTCGGCATGGCTCCAGATGCAAAAACCACCTCCGCATTGTGAGCATATCTCAACTCTGTTAGACACCTGAATGGGTAGCTAACAGCATCGATGACGGGCCATCCTTGTCTCTGCCGACGTGTGGCTCCGAACACACTCATGTCGAGATGACGGAGGGATGGTATGCAACCTAGGACATGAAGGTCTTCCTCCCCCAGTGTGTACAAGGAGATCACAAGGTGCGACAGAGAGGAGAGCGAGGACATCCATCTTGGCACTGAAGAGGCCATATTATCCTCTGCTATGACGCGCTGAAGCTGTTGAGGCCCCGACAACAATAAAGTTCCACATCCAGACTCCGGGCAATATCGCAACCACTCAATTTCAAGGTTTGGAGGTTGATGAGCTTGGACAGACACTGGCGGAAGGGCTCCTCAAAACTCTTGTCCCATTAAATGACTTTCATATCAAGGCACCTCAACTCGGCCAGCCCGGACAGATCAAGCAGGACAGATGGGGACATGACAATCACCGACTTCAACTCTTGTAGAGGTTTCAGATTCTCGGATCCATATGGTACTCTTATCCAAGTATTAACACGCAGATAGACCAGCTGGCACAGTTGTTCAAAAGTTGATGGCAGCTCCTCTATTTCAGTATCACCTATGTCGAGTACCTGCAAAAGCCGGAGATTTGCAATCTCTCTTGGGATCTCTGTGATGTAGGTTCCAAATAGCCACAAGTACCTTAGGTGAAACATATTGCATATAAGCATAAAGTGCCGATCATCCACCTGCTTACAGTTGGTTAAATCCAGTGCACTTAAGAAAAAGCTTGAAAGTGTTGGCAACAGAGAAAATGATTTCCTGAACACCGTAAGTGACCTGACATGGGACATATTCATTGTAGAGAGCACCTTGGCATCCTCTTGCTTGCTGGTATGGAGGGATAGTCGACGGATCTTTCCTGGTACAGACTCATACTGTTGACCACCTAATGTTGTCATAAAATTTTCTTCACGCGACAAACAAGTGATGAGATCAAGAACCATGTCATGTAAACGGCAATAACTTGCCTTCTTTTTTGAGCCAGCCGAAAAAGCAGAATGCAAATCCCATTTACTACTTACTGGCTGGATTAAGCTTTGGTTAATAAGCTCGTCGAAGTATTCCTCTCCTACTTCGTACAAGCTCTTTCCTTGTTCTGGCTGAATAAAACCTTCACCCACCCACTTCCAAATTAAATACTTTCTCTTAAATTTGCAATCCTCTGGATACAAACTTAAAAATAACAAGCAAATCTTGAGATGAGGAGGCAGATAATAGTAACTAACATATAATATCCTTCTCATGTCATTCACATCTGGATTATTTTCCAGCCCGGTGCCCATAGATTGGTAAACCTTGGACCAATGTGCGCTGTCATTTCTTTCCGCCAACAAGCTAGATATTGTAATGATAGCTAATGGTACTCCACCACATTTCATTAAAATTTTCTCTGATACTTCGACCAACTGTTTATGAGAGCATTTTTCTCCTTTTCCAAATATTCTTTGGTGGAATAATATTTTTGAGTCAGCGGTAGAAAGAGGTTTCATTTCATAAACATCACCATCTTCTTTGGCAACACCTAGAATGCGAGTTGCTGTGATTACTCTACTTCCACATTCATTCTCAATCAAAGCACATCTAATATTTTTCCAGACAGATTTATCCCATATGTCGTCAATAACAATGATGTACCTATGGGGAAATACCAGATGATCATATATATTAGTAGATGCATTTTTATATGTTCTAATTATTTGAGTACCATTAAGAAATTTCAATCAAACATATAATTGACAAGGGAACAAACAAGTGTATAATAAGTACTTGGTGATGGTACCACCTATACGAATGAAAAAAGTTGGTTTGGTGGCCTTCATCGGGGAAGAGAAAAATATCAATGTTATGTGGTCTCAGAGTATAAGGTATTAAGTTTGGGTGTGCAGCGGATAGGTGTTGGGCTGACAAGGCACGCAATAAGAGCCTTGCTCCAACTGACTAGTTTAAACCCTTAGTTTCGTTCCCAAAGTGCTATAGATAACTCGTTCTAAATTATAATTTATTCTTTTACATTCTAGTAGTTCATTATTCTACATTTACCCTACCAAACCACTTTTTCCATCTTGATGAATCTAAGACTCACCTGCTAGAATTTCACAAAACATCACAACATATTGGGAACAAATAAAAATGAATGATGTTATATACGTTGGGAAACAAAAAACACATGTCTTCAATTTTTAGCATAGACTTGAGTGACACTCGTCCCTAATATTTAAAAATCACGACAATATTATAACTTATGCATACAAGATTTCTGTTTGAAGGATTTCACATTTTTTTGGGAATATTAATTTCCTAAAATATTTATTAAGCACAAACTAGAAATTCAATCTGTTATGGTATTTCCATATTATAATTCTACAAGGTTTTAGTGTAGAAGGGTCACTTGATTTGGAGTTAAAGGTACGATATTCTAAATGTTTAAGAGGATCAAAGGGGTAGGAAAAGGATGAAGTCAAAAGAAATTAGCTTAGCAATACTCATAGAACAATATAATACAATTGGATAATCAATACTAATGGTTTAGCAAAAAAGAAGTACGTATTTATATAATTACATAGTCATAGTTTTTGTCACAGGTAACCAATGTATATGCTATTAGCACATACAAAGTTTCAAAACAGTAGTTATTAGGCTCACATCGGTTAGCACCTCTCTACAAATAATATTGCGTCTGTATACAAGTCAATGATAGGAACCATATGTAGAATCACGACTACATATATGACATTAGTCTTAATTACCTATACTACCTACTGTATTTGATTTCTTTAAATCCAGCCTTACTAGGGAACATGTCCACGAGTAGTTGTAAGACAATACTGGCTTACACTTTAACCACAAACATCAATATAAGGAGCTAATAATTAAGAACTCACAGTCAACATATCAAAACCCTAGGAGGATGAAAAACATATACCTCTTGTTCCGAAGGAATTCTCTTATTTCAGCAATGAGTTCTGTTTCTCCCCACATCGATTCATTAATGTTTTGATACCATTTGTTGTCAAGTTGATGGAGTAAGTTCTTGAAGATCTTCTCGATATTAGGAGTAGAAGACACGGAGACAAAAGCTCCACAATCGAACTCCGCTTTAAGCTTCTGAAACGCCGCATTTGCAAGAGTTGTCTTGCCCAACCCTCCAAAGCCAACAATAGAGACCATCTTGAGTTGTTTCGCCGACACCTCATCACCCACTCTCAGCATCTTCACTAGCTCATTGCTCTTCTCTTCGGTGCCAATGAGCTCCGTGGCCTTTCTGTACAAGGCTAACTGGCGAAGGCTATCAGTGGTCATGGAAGCTGGCCTAGCGGGAAGGATGTCGACCTTGCATGCATCACGCCGTCTACCGACCTCCTTGGCACGGCTCTTGATGTCTCTGATATCATTGACTATCTTGTGGCGGATCTTGGCCGTCGTCAACAGGTTGAGTCTCCTGTGGATGAAGCCCATGAAGATGTGAGACTTGTCCAGCCCATCGGTCCACATACGCACCATGAACCTGTCGACGCTGTCCTCGAGATCGCGGGACAGGTCCTGCACTTCCTTGGCCCAGAGCTTAAGTTGGACGTCGGGTGGCTTGTCGATCGGCGCCAGCGATACCTTGACGAGGGCCGCCTGCATGCTCTCCATCTCGACTTTGAGGAACATGATCTCGCCCCTGGCGGCCCTGTGAAGGCCGCGCTCCTCCGTGAGCAGGCTGGCCAGCTTGGGCAGGAGGGTGCCCGTCATGACGAGCTGCGCCATGCTCGGTCGGTGGTTAATTAGCTTGCTGGTGTTTGGAGAAGTAGCAATGGAATGGAAGGCTTGGTTGATGATGGGCAGAGCATGTGCTATTCACCCTGGCATCGACTTCGTTTATAGAGGCTATATATCCTGATAAATCACGAGTGGACATGGTGCCACGCGAGGATGGTATCCACACCATTCATTTTCCGTGATTCATGTTGTATTTACATTGCCAAAACATATATTGGTCGTATTCCATGGATAATAGATGAGTATGGCCCACGGATCTGCACAAGTGCAGTTAAAGCCCCATTGATGACCACACTGATCCCACATTATTGATTAGAGGAGTTCTTTCAGTTATTTGCAGCGTACATTAACCACAACCTGCACCATTGCATGTATTTTCTCCCCATCCCTTGTTCATTCTACAGCTCCTCTCGCACTCATCTTGCTTCTCTTGTTTTTGCTCTTCGTTCAGGGCATGGCTAGCTAGAACTCATACATGGAGATTTAGAGTTTCTTTTCAAAAAAAATGGAGATGTGGAATTGTAGCTACAGTAGTTCATCTCTCTCTCTCAGCTTTGGTAGTTATGTGTCACTCAATGACTGTCTAAGAGCAATCCATATTCCTCACCCTCTCTTTCTCTCAGATCTTCTCTGTCGTGCCAACTTTTTATATCCATCAGCTCCTACAACAACAACATTTTATGTTCATGTCATAGTGTTATTCATGTCTTCATCAATGTCCTACATCGATTCTCCAGCTCCTCCCATGGGAGTTTTTTTACAATGTGGCTGAATCATAGCTCACACGTCAAGTAATCCCGTGTAAATAAATTTGCTCTATACCCAGCCAATCCGATGATAAGATTCAACAATGTCCTTCATACACCCACATGCATGAAGCATATCTAAAATACATGCCCTGCACAAGCCACCCCCATTAACTCGTACTGGCTGCATAAAGACTTGTAAATGCTATGCATGCCATCAAGTACTCAGCAGGGATTAATTCAACACATCTGACAGAGTGCCAAAACCCAACTACCAGACAAAGTGCATACGGATTTAAAGTGTCATGGCCCACTCACTGCTGCGTATTCCAATGTATTATTGAGTAGTTGTGATCGTATTGGAAAATGTCCTATATTAATTAGTAATCTCAAAGCACAAGCGGGCGGCCGAGATTTCAGCATCGCGTGGCACCATGTCCCAAAAATCCGTATCGTCTTTTTCTTCCTTGCTTTTTTTTTTTTGCATTGGTGACCAAGTGGGCATAGCTAATTACGTTACCTACGTACCACTCGCCACCTAACGCTCGTCGTGGTACTATCAAGTGGAGTAGGTCGAAACCTCCCCGATACATCGTGTTATTCCGCACCTAAATTCAATAGGCTAGCTATTTGCAAAAAAATAAAAAAAAAACAGTAGGCTAGCTTTACTAGTAGAACGTACTCGCCACTAGTAGCACTAATCTTTTTTTTTGAGGCAACTAGTAGCACTAATCAAATCGAAACCTCGCCCCGGACGATCATGTTGTTGACCGCCCTTGAGAAGCAACTCACCAGCCCGCTAGATTGGTGGTACGTACCCGTGGGCAGTGCTGCTGGCGCATATCTAGACTAGAATAAGCTAGAATAAACTGTCCTCTATCTAGCTTATTTTAGGAGGCCAAGCAAGATTATTTTTTAGAAGCCTACTAGTTAAGACTTGAGTAGTAGACTTCTAAAAATATAATTTCGGTTGGGCTTGTAAAACAAGCTGGGTAGGAAGGCAACTTATTTTAGAAGTCCAAAAAAGCCATACAAAAAACTGATCCTAAATCCAAAGAGTTTCGAGAGCGCTGAGACCACTTGTCAGAAACAACGCACGATCGAGAGAAAGCCGTCCGCCTCGTTCCGATCCTATAAGCTGGAGAAAAACAATAGTACTCGGCACGTTCGGACGGTATGGCGAAGGGAAAATGATATGCTTGCAGACGAAGGTATGACCTGCAGAAGAACCATCCTGTTCAGGGATAAGAGCAACTCTAGGTCTCCAGCACACTTACCAGAAGTGACCGATCTCCATAATAATACCTCTCGTTCGACTATTTTGGCCGAAAAGGCTAGTCTGGCATTACGCTTGAACGTCATAATTCTTGAGGTCATTTTGAACTGAGCGGACGAGCCTTTGTATTTGGAGGCTACGGGGATATCTAGATCGCACTCTATCCCAAAAATGGTTTGGTAGGACGACATTGCCCCCTCCCGCGCCCGCATCGGCGCCTAAGCTGATTTGCCGTAGCGCCGCCTCTGACCGCTTACGGCCGTCCACGGTCCACGCCGACAATTCCATGGACTGCACCTCGACCCCCATGTCCCATTTTGTTGGTTTGGAGGCAGATCCCGTGACTTCAACACCCGTTGCTCCTTTGCAGGTCCTGACGGCACCCCGCCATTGTCCAGGCGAACACATTGTTCACGCCGCCGAGAGTGACTCAACCGCATAGGTGACAAACCCTATGCCGTCACCATACGCATCGGCCTCCCTTCGCAGGGAAAAAAACTGAGGAAGAAGACGGGGCCAGGCCCTGCTCGTGCCCCTTCTTCCTTGGTCCCGGTGGCGGGTGAAACTTGGGCAATTTCTCAGTTTAATCACGGGAGGAGAAATGTTGAGGATGTAAAAAAAACTCCTTTGTCTTCTATTTGCAATGGCTCGATTGAATGCAAAAATGTTTACACATGTGCAATGTTTGTGTTTAGCGATGATTTTGTGAATTTGGGGAGATCAGTGAACAACGACAAATCATTTCACCATAGTATGATGGGTGATTCCATCGGGACTAATGATTTCGATCTAGATGGTGCATCATGGTCACATTTTGAACAATTGGATGCGAACGACAAAGATATGGAATCAATCAATTCCAACACTCCAGTTAATCGAGGAAGAAAGCATTTCATCAAACTACACCGCAGAAGATGATGTTGCTCTTGTAAGGGGATGGCAAGACATCACTCTTGATGTAGGCACATGTAAAGATCAAACAAATGCAAAGGATTGAAAGTGTATCGAGAAAAATTTCAAACATCACCTTGGGTATCAAACGAACAATACCCTTAAATCTCTCACAAACCGATGGGGTAAGATTCAAGAGATTTGCAACCATTGGGCCGGTTGTTTGTACCAAGTGTAGTACACTCCTCCTAGCGGTGTCACCATTGACTAATATGTAAGCAATCTTGTTGTTTTTATCGCTACATTTGCAACCCTTTGAGCATTTTCATCAATGTGAGCATTTTTATGTTTTAAGATAACATAGCCTAAGAAAGGTATCGAAAATGGCCAATTCAAAGGGAAATCGTTTGGCCTCCAACATTGTTGAATGTGTTGGAAGATAATGAAAAGTGGAAATCGAAAAATCTGGCGGCTCCTCCAATATATGGTAAGTGGAGCAATTCATCTCCACAAATGTACGAGGGTAGTGGAGAGGAAAGGTGGCTACAAGTCTCGCTCCAGCCCGCGTCTAGCATGGGTTGGCCTGACGGGAGGAAGGGAGCGAAGCAGATGCTCAAGAGACAAGGAGAGGTGAAGGCGATGGAAAAAAGATCATCGAGTTGATGAGGTCAAGAAATGAGTACATGAAGAAGAGGAAGAAAGAAAAGTTAGAGATGGAAGAGAAGAAGCAACAAGAGAAGAGGGCAAGATGACATGTTATATAGGAGCACAGGACGAAAGGAAGAGATGGAGATGCATAGGCTCCAAATTGAAGAGCAACAGCTGGCACAAGATCAGATAGCCAAGAAGATCCAGTTCATTGTGTTTGATCTGAATACCATTTAACATGGCACCCGCCGGTTCATGTGCATGTAATGGTGGCCCAAACCCATACTTGTCTCAATATTTTTTGCCCAAAAACGTACTCTTACCAACACCTCGGGTTTCAAACTGTTCCCATACTCGTATCTTGCCGGGTGTGGGTAGTACCCGTGGGTAAAAATGCACATCTCGGCCACCTTACCCATTTCACACTTCATCATGTATTTTTCAGCATTTCTGCATATATACACAACATTTCAACATGTATAGTTCAACATTTCAGCACATATATGCCACATTTTAGCATTTCAGCGCGCACGCGCACACACACATATCACGATTTGATGGCACTAAATAATGTCCAATTACATTCATGAATGAGCAGCCTATAAGTGATTTTGTTAGAGAAACATTCACATATGTTCTTTCTTCTTTTTTCCATTTACAAGACGGAAAAGAGGGACGCATTTTTTCTATTTTTCTTTTATTGAAGATACTTCTACAACCCCTACTTCGAAATGGTCAAATGAAGGAGACTATATAATAAGATCAACAAAAGTAGATACATAATCATGAGTGACAAAACAAGATCAACACATATAAACAAGATCATTCACTTTTAGGGTCAAGGCTAGCAGCTTAGCCTAGGGTAAAGCGGCTAGATTTTTCTTCTTTAGTGAGTGGCGCATGGGACCTACCTGTTAGAAGGAATTAGTATATGGGTATGCAGGTACGAGGGTATGGGTATTGTCTTCCCCTACCCGTACCCAGCTTACCTGATGATGCGTACATTTTTTCCTATTTATAAACCCATGGACATTTATTTTTTCCAAACCCTTACCTTAATAAGGTTTTTACCCATCGGGTTCGCGAGTTGCGGGTACCCACTGTGATGTTGAAATACCATGGATCCAGTGGTGAGATCATTTTGGGAGGACACACGAGCGTTGATCAAATGTTCTAGGATCGCAAATGCTAGAGGAGGGAAAGGTGCCCACACAGGAGCAAGGGACAGTGCACACGCTGTCGGAGAAGGGAACGATGCATACACGAGGAGGGGATAGTCCACAGTCTGAAGCTGGAGCCATGTGATTTGTACATGTCTGTTAAATGCCTTCTTCATGCAACTTGTTAAAAATTATTTGCATGATTGCTTTAAAAATGTTGTGAAATGTTTAATTTTGAATGTAATCGAAGTGTTTGAATGAAGACAAGACAAAAATATAGGCTAAGATATGACGCCTTTGAGTTTGCCTAGTGCCTCGACAGCCCCCTGAATTTTATGGATGGAGATTATGCTAGAGTTGGTCTAAAGGAAGGACAAATGAGTAGAATAGTTGTGCGCGTGTTTTTTTAGGAAATCGGCAGCAAATCTGCATTTATGTTAAGAAGAATTGAATTGACCAGTTTAGAAACAAAGCTATCCGAAAAACAATACATTTGCAACAAGCACACATGCCAACCCCAATGTTGTGCACCAATCAAGCCGACGATACCGCCACCCAAGTGAAAAGAGTCGACACCCTGCAATTCACTCTGATACACTAAGGGATTGCCATCCTATAGCAGACATATTTTCCATGCTATTACACAAAATTTGTCATGTTGAAAAGAACAAATTGCCATGCCAACAGAAAGAATTGTGAATTGGCCATGTTACATCAGAGTAAATTGCCATCTGTAACAGAGATTCATACATTGCAAAAAAAGTTACCATCTTACAACAAGGGAAAAGTTTGCCACAAATGTTCATGATTTGCCATCCACAATAGGGGAATTGCCATGCTATAGCATGGAGAATTGTCATATGATGATCCAAAAGTATAGGAGATCAATCATAGTCCTTCGATAAGTAAGAGTGTCGCACCCAACGAGGACCAGAAGGAATCGATAAGCAGTTTTCAACAGTGTATTCACTGCAAGTGCTGTAAAGTAGTTGTGACTGATAGTTGATGCCTACTACGCAACTTTATTCTTGTAGACACGTGTTGGGCCTCCAAGCGCAGAGTTCTGTAGGACAGTAGCAATTTTCCCTCAAGTGGATGACCTAAGGTTTATCAATCCGTGAGAGGTGTAGGATGAAGATGGTCTCTCTCAAACGACCCTGCAACCAACTACAAGAAATCTCTTGTGTCCCCAACACACCCAATACAATGACAAATTGTATAGGTGCACTAGTTTGGCGAAGAGATGGTGATAAAAGTGTAATACGGATGATAGAAATATATATATTTATAATCTGAATAAATAAAAACAGCAAGGTAGCAAATAGTAAACATGCACAAAAACGGTATTTCAATGCTTAAAAACAAGGCCTAGGGTCCGTACTTTCGCTAGTGCAATCTCTCAACAATGCTAACAATGGTTGGATCATATGATTATCCCTCAAAGTACAGCAAAGAATCACTCCCAAGTTCCTATTAGCGGAGAACAAAAGGTAGGAATTGTTTGTAGGGTGCGAAGCCACCTCAGAGCTATTCTTTCTGATCGATCTATTCAAGAGTTTATACTAAAATAACACAAAGCTATTATTTTCGTTCAATCTATCCTAGAGTTCGTACTAGAGTAACACCAAAGCATATTCATATTCATAATACTCAATCCACACAAAGAACTATAAAGAGACCCCCAAGTTTCTGTCGGAGAAAGACGTGCATCAACCCCTATGCATATATTACCCCAATATCACCGCGAGAATCCGCGACTTGAATGCCATAACATATATCAAGTGAATCAATAAGATACCCCAATTGTCACCTCAATTATTCATACCGCAAGACATATATCATGTGTTCTCATCTCTGAATATTCAATCCGACATGACAAAACTTCAAAGGGTAAAGATTCAATTCATCACAACAAGAGTATAGAGGAGAGAAACATCATATGATCCGACTATATTAACAAATCCCATGATATAGATCACGAGAGAGAGAGAGAGAGAGAGAGATTAAACACATAGCTACTGGTACAAATCCTCAGCCCCGGGGGTGGACTACTCCCTCCTCATCGTGGTGGCCGCCGGGATGATGAAGATGGCCACTGGAGATGATTCCGCCCTCCGGCAGGGTGCTGGAACGGGTCTAGATTGGTTTTCGGTGACTACGGAGCCCTACGGCGGCGGAACTTTTGATCTAGGTTAACCCCGAGGGGTTTCGAAATATTTGGGAATTTATAGTGCAAAGAAGGGGTACAGGAGGCAACCGAGGTGGGCACAACCCACCTGGGCGCGCCCTGGTGGGTTGTGCCCCCCTTGGGGCACCCCCCAGGTGCAACTCTGGCCCATTGGGTTCCTTCTGGTCCAAAAAAATCTCCGTAAAGTTTCGCGGTGTTTGGACTCCGTTTGATATTGATTTCCTGCGATGTAAAAAACAAGCAAAAAACAGCAACTGGCACTGGGCACTGGGTCAATAGGTTAGTCCCAGAAAATGATATAAAGTTGCTATAAAATGATTGTAAAACACCCAAGAATGATAAAATAACAACATGAATACTTCATAACTTATACGTATCAATAGTTTGATAGAAAAAATTATAGCAAGTAACAAGGTGCAGCAAGGTGGCCCAATCCTTTTTATTGCAAAGGACAAGCTGGAAGTACTTCTTATAGTGATCAAAATATTGTCGAGGACACACATGAATTTCTTCTAGTTGCTTTCATCACAATTCATTGACTCGCATTCACTACTTTGATAAGTTGTTATGTGGGTGGACCGGGGCTAAGGTGTTGTTCTTACTTGAACAATCAACCTACTTATGCTTACCCCTTCCCGCAAGCATTCACGGATACAAGAGAAAAGTAAGATAAATCTAACCATAGCATGAAACAATTTCCACCATGCCATCCAATGCATTCTCTTTTGGTTGTCACTATCCCGCCCACCAATGGTGTGACATCGAGTCGGATATTCCTTTACAAACTTCTTTAGGAATTTTAAAGACTGACATTTCATATGATGGTATAGCCTGTGCAACTGACTTGAGAAGGATTTCTTTACCGCCCAATGATAATTGCCTCTTTATCCAACCATTCACCCTCTGCATGACATGATCAATCAAGTATTGAAAACAGTCTGTTTTATCAATCTGCACTTTAGACGACAATCCCAAATACTTATCATTGAGCGCTTCTATCATGATATTCAGTAAAGCACAAATTTGGGCCTTCACATTAACATTAGTGTTAGCGCAACTGTCAAGCCTGTGGGATCATCATCATCACATTGGTGGCTAACTGGTGTCTACTGACCTAATTCTGATGCGCAAAAAGTGGATTTCATGCAGGAGTTGGTTGATATACGGGAGCTCATCACTGGCCCTTGGGCAGTGGTTGGTGACTTCAATCTGTTAACCAACCCGGAGGATAAGGACAATGGTTCCTTAAATCGGCGTATGATGGCGCGTTTTCGGGCTAAGCTCAACCTACTGGAACTCAAGGAGATGTACCTAAATGGTAGGCGATATACATGGTCTAATGAGCGTGGCAATGCCACCCTTGAAAAGATTGACAACGTCTTTTCCACAACGGACTGGGAGTACCTATATCCAGCTAGTTTCCTCTCAGCCCTGGGAACGGCTGTGTATGACCACTGCCCATTGCTGCTGGATCTCAACGCTGATTATCGGGCCGGGAGGAGGTTTCGTTTCGAGGCTTTTTGGGCCAAGGCGAATGGTTTCCAGGAAGTGGTGGCGGCCGCCTGGGCTTCCGTCCCCTCGATCGGTAACCCGTATGTGGTCTTGGACAACAAGCTGAGGGCCACGACAATTTTTTTGCAAAGCTGGAGTGAAAAATGGATAGGGAATGTGAAGATCCAAATCGCCTTGGCCCTCGAGCTCATTTTGCGCCTGGATGTTGCGCTAGGGTCCCGGGCGCTGACGGAAAGTGAACTTGCTCTAAGACGATTGTTGAAGCGCAAACTGCTGGGGCTGTGCTCGCTGGAGCAGTCCATAGCTCGCCAGAGATCTTGCTTGCTGTGGCTGCGGGAAGGAGACGCGGGTACACAATTTTTTCACCAACATGCCAATCATCAGAGGAGGTGTAATGCTATCATGACCCTACATGACAATGGCCAAATGCTCACTGGACAAGATGAAATTGCGGATGCGGTGGATTACTATTTCCAACAAATTCTTGGTGCGGCTCAGGAACGTGATCATGCCCTAAACCTCGATATGCCAGGCTTACCAAGACTGAACCTGGATCACCTTGAAGTGCCATTTACTGAAGATGAAGTGGCAAGGGCACTTAAGTCAATGCCAAGGGACAAGGCACCAAGGCCGAATGGATTCATAGGCCGTTTTTACGCGTGTTGCTGGAACATTATCAAGAGTGACTTCATGCGAGCGTTGGACACTTTCTACATAGTGGATATGAGGGGCCTACACGCCATCAATAAGGCACTTATCTCCCTACTACCAAAGTAAAATGGTGCGGTTGAGCTTCGTGATTTCCGGCCGATCAGCATGGTGCATGGGGTGATCAAGATTTTTGAGAATATTCTCTCTGTGAGATTAACTGCCGATCTGTCGAGACTTGTGGGCCTGCACCAATGTGCTTTTGTGCGTGGGCATTCAATCCATGACAATTTCATGCTCATCCAATGCACCGCTCGGAAGCTGCATGCACTTAAAAGCCCCGCAGTCATGATCAAATTGGGTATTTCGAAGGCGTTCGACTCGGTACAATGGCCCTTTGCAATGGAGGTGCTCTCAACAATGGGATTCGGGCCAAAGTGGATGGATTGGATATATGGTCTTCTCTACACGTCCTCAATGAAGGTTCTGGTAAACGGAGTGCCTGGGGCGCCAATTTGCAATCGGAGAGGGTTCAGGCAAGGCGCCCCCATCTCACCTATGCTCTTTATTCTGATGACGGAGCCGCTCCAGCGTTTGTTCTCTCCGGCGGCCGACCGAGGGTTATTCGCACCTCTGACCCACAACGGAATGCAACAACGGATGTGTATCTTTGCGGATGATGTGATGATCTTTCTGAAACCGATGGAACAAGAGCTGGAACTGTGCTTGTCCATGCTTGAGATATTTGGTGATGCCTCAGGACTGCGGGTAAATCTCAATAAAACCTCCATAATTCCAATACGATGCTCTGAAGAACACACACACCTTATTGCAAACTACCTCGGATGCACCATTGGGAGCTTCCCCTGCAAGTATCTTGGCCTCCCGCTGAGCATACGCAAATTGATAGCCACGCAGCTCAGAGATCTAGTGCTACAAGTGGCGAACAGACTGCCACATTGGAAGGGCGCGACCTTGCCCAAGAGCAGTAGGCTAATCCTCATACAGTCGGTGCTATGCTCCATTCCTTTGCATACCATGCTCGCGCTCAACCTGCCGCATGCAACTATCAAGGCCATTGAAAAAAATCTGTAGAGGCTTCCTGTGGTGTGGCAAAAGTGAGGCCAACGGCGACCAATGTGCAGTGGCATGGAAATCGATTTGCACACCAAAGTGGGCAGGTGGACTTGGTATCCCTGATCTGGCCTGGTTAGACTCTGCTGCAAGCTATATGGCCATGGCTGCAACAGACGGATTGTATGAGGCCTTGGGCTGATTTTGAGATCCCAATCCCGGAGGAGGCACGACAAATTTTCTAGTCAGCTGTGGTCACATGATTGGGCGACGGCCGGGATGCTCGTTTTTGGGAAGAACGGTGGCTGCAAGGCTAGAGAGTGCAAGAGATCGCGCCTAACCTATATAAGAGTGTACGTAAGAGAATGAGAACGACCAGATCAGTTCATGATGCTCTAATGGAGGGGGCCCGGGCCAGTGATGTTGGGCCGAATATTGATCACCTGGCTCTTATCGAAGTGTTTGCTCTTTGGGAGTGGACGGAGCATGTCCAACTGCGGCCGGGAGTGGACGATGTGACTGGTTGGGCGTGGGAAGGTAATGGAGTATACTCGGCTCGATCAGCTTATGCAGCAAAGTTCTGAAGGAAATATGCCCTAGAGGCAATAATAAAGTTATTATTTTATATTTCCTTATATCATGATAAATGTTTATTATCCATGCTAGAATTGTATTAACCGGAAACATGATACATGTGTGGATACATAGACAAAACACTGTGTCCCTAGTAAGCCTCTACTAGACTAGCTCGTTGATCAAAGATGGTTAAGTTTCCTAACCATAGACATGTGTTGTCATTTGATTAATGAGATCACATCATTAGGAGAATGATGTGATGGACAAGACGCATCCATTAGCTTAGCATAATGATCATTAAGTTTTATTGCTATTGCTTTCTTCATGACTTATACATATTCCTTTGACTGTGAGATTATGCAACTCCCGCATACCGGAGGAACACCTTGTGTGCTATTAAACGTTACAACATAACTGGGTGATTATAAAGATGCTCTACATGTGTCTCCTAAGGTGTTTGTTAGGTTGGCATAGATCGAGATTAGGATTTGTCACTCCGAGTATCGAAGAGGTATCTCCGGGCCCTCTCGGTAATGCACATCATAATAAGCCTTGCAAGCAATGTGACTAATGAGTTAGTTGCGGGATAATACATTACGGTATGAGTAAAGAGACTTGCCGGTAATGAGACTAAACTAGGTATGAGGATACCGACGATCGAATCTCGGGGAAGTAACATATCGTTGACAAAGGGAATAAAGTATATTGTTATGCAGTTTGACCGATAAATATCTTCATAGAATATGTAGGAGCTAATATGAGCATCCAGGTTCCGCTATTGGTTATTGACCGGAGATGTGTCTCGGTCATGTCTACATAGTTCTCGAACCCATAGGGTCTGCACGCTTAACGTTCAATGACGATTTGTATTATGAGTTATGTGATTTGGTGACCGAATGTTGTTCGAAGTCCCGGATGAGATCACGGACATGACGAGAAGTCTCGAAATGGTCGAGAGGTAAAGATTCATATATAGGACAATAGTATTCGGACACCAGAATTGTTCCGGGGGTACTAGGTACGTATCGGGTCACTAGAAGGGGTTCCGGGCACCCCCCGACAAAGATATGGGCCTTATTGGTCCTAGGGCGGGACAAACCAGCCGCTTGTGGGCTGGTGCGTCCCCATATGGGCTGATCTAAGTGGAGAAAGGAAAAGGGGAGGAGGAAAGGAAATAGAGGGAATAGGATTCCCCCTTCCTTTCCCCTCTCCCTTCTTTCCTTCCCCCCTCCGGAGATAAGGAAAGGGGGTGGCCGAATTGGAGGATTCCCCCAAGTAGGATTCCTCCTACTTGGGGCGCCCCATGGCTGTCCCCCTCCTCTCCCACCTACATATATGTGGGGAGGGGGCGCCTAGAACACACAACAAACATTGTTAGCCGTGTGCGGCGCCCCCTCCACAGTTTATGCCTCAGGTCATATTCATGTAGTGCTTAGGCAAAGCCCTGCATGGATCACTTCACCATCACCATCACCATGCCATCGTGCTGACGAAACTCTCCCTCGACCCTCTGCTGGATCAAGAGTTCAAGGGATGTCATCAAGCTAAACGTGTGCTAAACTCGGAGGTGCCGTACATTTGGTGCTTGATCAGTTGGATCGCGAAGATGTTCGACTACATCAACCGCGTTAAGCTAATGCTTCCGCTTTCGGTCTACGAGGGTACGTGGACATACTCTCCCCCTCTCGTTGCTATGCATCTCCTAGATAGATATCACGTGATCATAGGATTTTTTTTTGAAATGGTACATTCCCCAACATTGGCATCCGAGCCAGGTCTATGCGTAGATGATATATGCACGAGTAGAACACAAAGAGTTGTGGGCGATAATAGTCATACGGCTTACCACCAACGTCTTACTTTGCTTCGGCGGTATTGTTGGATGAAGCGGCCCGGACCGACATTACATGACCGCGTTCAGGAGACTGGTTCTACCGACGTGCTTCGCACACAGGTGGCTGGAGGGTGTCTGTTTCTCCAACTTTAGTTGAATCGAGTTTGACTACGGCCGGTCCTTGTTGAAGGTTAAAACAACACACTTGACGAAAAGTCGTTGTGGTTTTGATGCGTAGGTAAGAACGGTTCTTGCTAGAAGCCCGTAGTAGCCACGTAAAACTTCCAACAATAGAATAGAGGACGTCTAACTTGTTTTTGTAGGGCCTGTTGTGATGTGATATGATCAAGACATGATGTGATATAATTTGTTGTATGCGATGATCATGTTTTTTTGAAGTTATCGGCAACTGGCAGGAGCCTTATGGTTGTCTCTTTATTGCATAAGATGCAAGCGGCATATAATTGCTTTATTGCTATGCGATAGCAATAGTTGCAAAAGCAATAGTTGGCGAGATGACCATGTGACGACACGTTGGTAGAGATCAAGATGATGGAGATCATGGTGTCATGCCGGTGACGATGGAGACCATGACGGTGCTTTGGAGATGGAGATCAAAGGCACAAGATGATGATGGCCATATCATGTCGCATATTTTGATTGCATGTGATGTTTATCTTTTATGCATCTTATTTTTTTAGTACGGCGGTAGCATTATAAGATGATCCCTTACTAAAATTTGAAGGTATAAGTGTTCTCCCTGAGTATGCACCGTTGCAACAGTCCGTCGTGCCGAGACACCACGTGATGATCGGGTGTGATAAGCTCTACGTTCACATACGACGGGTGCAAGATAGTTTTGCATGTGCAGAATACTCGGGTTAAACTTGATGAGCCTAGCATATGCAGATATGGCCTCGGAACACTGAGACCGAAAGGTCAAACGTGAATCATATAGTAGATATGACCAACATTGAGATGTTCACCATTGAAAACTACTCCATCTCATGTGATGATCGGACATGGTTTAGTTGATATGGATCACATGATCATTTAGATGATTCGAGGGATGTCTATCTAAGTGGGAGTTCTTAAGTAATATGATTAATTGAATTAAATTTATCATGAACTTAGTCCTTATAGTATTTGCATATCTATGTTGTAGATTAATAGCTTGCGATGTAGCTCCCCATTTTATTTATGATATGTTCCTAGAGAAAACTAACTTGAACGATGATAGTAGCAATGATGCGGACTAGGTCCATGATCTGAGGATTATCCTCATTGCTGCACAAAATAATTATGTCCTTGATGCACCGCTACGTGACGAACCTGTTGTAGGAGCAGATGCAGACATTATGAACATTTTGCAAGCTAGGTATGATGACTACTTGATAGTTTAGTGCACCATGCTTTACGGCCTAGAACCGGGACTTCAAAAGTGTTTTGAACGACACGTTATTAACGTTTTGCAAGCTCGGTATGATGACTACTTGATAGTTTAGTGCACCATGCTTTACGGCCTAGAACCGGGACTTCAAAAATGTTTTGAACGACACAGAGCATATGAGATGTTCCAAGAGTTGAAATTGGTATTTCAGACTCATGCCCATGTTAAGAGGTATGAGACATCTGGCAAATAATTTGCCTACAAGATGGAGGAGAATAGCTCAGCCAGTGAGCATGTACTCAGAATGTCTGGGTAGTACAATCACTTGAATCAAGTGGGAGTTAATCTTCCAGATAAGATTGTGATTGACAGAGTTCTCTAGTCACTATCACCAAGCTACTATAACTTCATGATGAACTATAATATGCACAGGATGACGAAAACGATTCCTGAGCTCTTCGCGATACTGAAATCAGTGAAGATAGAAATCAAGAAAAAACATCAAGTGTTGATGGTTGACAAGACCACTAGTTTCAAGAAAAAAGGAAAAGGAAAAGAAAGGTAACTTTAAGAAGAATGACAAGCAAGTTGCCACTCCCGTGAAGAAACCCAAAGCTAGACCTAAGCCTGAAACTGAGTGCTTCTACTGCAAAGGGAATGGTCACTGGAAGCGGAACTACCCCAAATACTTGGTGGATAAGAAGGATGACAAAGTGAACAAAGGTATATTTGATATACATGTTATTTATGTGTACTTTACTAGTGTTCATAGCAACCCCAGGGTATTTGATACCGGTTGAGTTACTAAGATTAGTAACTCAAAATAGGAGTTGCAAAATGAACAAAGACTAGTTAAGGGCGAGATGACGATGTGTGTTGGAAGTGATTCCAAGGTTGATAAGATCACCATCGCACACTCCCTCTACCTTCGGGATTAGTGTTGAACGTTAATAAATGTTATTTGGTGTTTGCGTTGAGCATGAATATGATTGGATCATGTTTATTGCAAATACGGATATTCATTTAAGTTAGAGAATAATTGTTGTTCTGTTTACATGAATAAAACCTTCTATGGTCATACACCCAGTGTAAATGGTTTATTGAATCTCGATCGTAGTGATATACATATTCATAATATTGATGCCAAAAGATGCAAAGTTGATAATGATAATGCAACATATTTGTGGCACCGCCATTTAGGTCATATTGGTGTAAAGTGCATGAAGAAACCCCATGCGGATGAACTTTTGGAATCACTTGATTATGAATCATTTGATGCTTGTGAAGCATTCCTCATGGGCAAGATGACTAAGACTCCGTTCTCCGTAACAATGGAGCGAGCCACTGACTTATTGGAAATAATACATACCGATGTATGTGGTCCCATGAGTGTTGAGGCTCGTGGCGGGTATCGTTATTTTCTGACCTTCACAGATGATTTGATCAGATATGGGTATATCTACTTAATGAAACACAAGTCTGAAACATTTGAAAAGTTCAAAGAATTTTAGAGTGAAGTTGAGAATCATCATAACAAGAAAATAAAGTTTCTACGATCTGATCGCGGAGGCGAATATTTGAGTTACGAGTTTGGCTTTCATTTAAAACAATGTGGAATAGTTTCACAACTCACGCCACCTGGAACACCATAACAAAATGGTGTGTCCGAACACCGTAACCGTAATTTATTAGATATGGTGCGATCTATGATGTCTCTTACCGATTTACCACTATTGTTTTGGGGTTATGCATTAGAGACAGCTGCATTCACATTAAATAGGGCACCATCTAAATCCGTTGAGACGACACCCTATGAACTATGGTTTGGCAAGAAACCTAAGCTATCATTCTTAATGTTTGGGGCTGCGATGCTTATGTGAACAAGCTTCAACCTGATAAGCTCGAACCCAAATCAGAGAAATGTGTATTCATAGGATACCCAAAGGAAACTGTTGGGTACACCTTCTATCACAGATCCGAAGGCAAGATATTTGTTGCTAAGATTGGATCCTTTCTAGAGAAGGAGTTTCTCTTGAAAGAAGTGAGTGGGAGGAAAGTAGAAACTTGATGAGGTAATTGTACCTTCTCCCGAATTGGAAAGTAGTTCATCACAGAAATCAGTTCCAGTGATTCCTACACCAATTAGTGAGGAAGCTAATGATGATGATCATGAAACTTCAGATCAAGTCACTACAGAACCTCGTAGGTTAACCAGAGTATGGTCCGCACCAGAGTGGTATGGTAATCCTTTCTGGAAGTCATGTTACTAGACCGTGACGAACCTACGAACTATGAGGAAGCGATGATGAGCCCAGATTCCACAAAATGGCTTGAGGCCATGAAATCTGAGATGGGATCCATGTATGAGAACAAAGTATGGACTTTGATTGACTTGCCGGATGATCGGCGAGTCATTGCGATTAAATGGATCTTCAAGAGGAAGACGGACGCTGATAGTAGTGTTACTATCTACAAAGCTCGAATTGTCGCAAAAGGTTTTCGACAAGTTTGAGGTGTTGATTATGATGAGATTTTCTCACTCGTATCGATGCTTAAAGTCTGTCCGAATCATGTTAGCAATTGCCAGATTTTATGAAATCTGACAAATGGATGTCAAAACTGCATTCTTTAATGTTTTTATTAAAGAAGAGTTTGTCGGCATTCTGGGAACGGGGGTCCCCAGACTTGCCTGCCTGCGGCTCACGGCATGGCTGAGCTAGCAGGCCCGTATGGCCCATCTTCATCGACAAGGCATTCAAGACCCTCGCGAGGCGGATGATGCAAGACCTCCTCAGGAGCGGCCTCTCTAGGCAGGCTCATGAGGGGCGGAGAGATCAAGGCAAGGCAAACCTCACAAGGTCCTCGTGACGTGAGCCATGACGATCGAGACCAGGCGGGCGCCAACACGCGCAGTGTCCTTGCTTCCTCTTTGGTGCCAAGGGGGCAAGCTCAGGCGCGGAGTACCGAGGCATCAAGCAAAGGTTTCCATATCGGTGCAACGAGATCAAGACCAGCAGGACGGCCAGACGGAGGTCATCATGGAGCCCAAGACAGCGTCACCACCAGAGCCTTTTGCAGGCGAAGGCCACTTTTGTCAGGATAAGCTGTACTAGCTGTCCCCTTTCAAATTGGCCATTGTTGGCTCCCTTCCCGCTCAATATTTGGGGAGAGCACCATGGCCTATATAAGTAGAACTAGCCACCACAGTAGGGGGGATCGACCTCATCATGAATCGAGGACGTATCCAAGATCATCTCACCCACACAAGTTCGCCAAGCACAAGAACACCTCAACCTCGGGAGGCTGTTCTTCCCCTTGTACTATTCATCATCAGCCCAAGAGGCAATCCACCACCACCACACTGGAGTAGGGTATTACACCACAACGGTGGCCCGAACCAGTATAAATCTTGTGTCTTTCTGTGTTGTGAGTTCGTCGAGTTCGTCCACGAGATCTTAGAGAGCTAGGGCATGGATCGACAGGAGAAAACCTTCGTGTGCACCCTAGTGTTCGAACCTCGAGGTTTTGCCAAAGCTTCCTTCCGTCGCTCCGTCGCTCCATCGTCTCCATGGCAGCCGCGCGCCGTGCTCGTGCTGAGCGGCGGGCTGCCCTCACCACCCACGTCGCTCAGACGGCTCCCGTCGGCGGGCCACCTCGTCATTCCCCATCGCCTGTGGCCAACGCCGCCACCGGCCCGGCGGGGAACGAGCAGCAGGCATCCTCGCTGCACCCCTCGGTGCGGCGGGATGGCCGCACCGCCTCTCCATCGCTGACCCCGGCTGGTTCTTCTTCCCATGCACACCACCCTCCCATGGACGCATGGGCCACGCTTCTCATAGCGCACGAGCTCCTGTGCTACCGCCCGATCGACAACCTCTACGAGGATTGGCTCGACCGCATCGCCGAGCTTGTTCGCGCCGCAGGGGGCTCCCCTGCGCCGTCCCTCTCTCCGCCTCGCCCTCCACCAGCTACGGGCGACGTAGCTCACGGAGCGCCTCCATCACCTTTGCCCCAAGACGGCGCCCTAGCGCCAAGGCACGCGGCTCCGCGACGCGACCCGCTGCATCCCGCGCCCGCGTGTGAAGAAAGAAGCTGTCGAGAAGTCCCTTGACCGCAAGAAAACGCTCTGCTGCTCCCCGCATCGGGACCGGCTGCTGCGGCAAGACCGTGCGCAACCTGTAGCGGTAGGGCGCGGACCCCTTCAAGACCAAGCTCCACCCCAAGGCGGGCCCCGGTGACCACAGCTGGCTACCGCGCTTTCACCCACGAGCTGCGTAGCTCGCCTGGCCGAGCAAGTTCAAGTCGGATCTGCCTCCTCACTATGACAGAACCCCCAACCCCGCGGAGTTCTTGCAGCTCTACGAGCTGAGCATCAAAGCGGCCAACGGCGATGAGAAAGTCATGGCGAACTGGTTTCCCATGGCTCTCAAGGAGGGCGCTCACTCCTGGCTCCTGAACCTGCCTCCAGGCTCAATTTCCTCCTAGGACGAAATGCACAACCGCTTCATCGCCAACTTCCAGGGCACTCGCGACCGCCCCCCCGGTCACGGGCGACCTGCGTCGCATCAAGAAACAACCAGGAGAGACCCTGCAGAAGTACATTCAATGCTTCAACAGCGCACAGATCAAGATCCCCAAGGTGACCGACGAGGCCATCATCTCAGCATTCTCCGACGGTGTCCGTGACGTCAAGATGAAGGAGGAGCTCGCCATCCATGAAGAGTTGTGCATGACCCTGGAGCTGTTCAACATCACGACCAAGTGTGCTAGGGCTGAGGAGGGGCGCCTCTCCCTCCTCGAGCTCCCTGCTGCGAACCTAGAGGAGAAGAAAGCCAAGGCCAAGGACGTGAAGTACAAGGGAGCAGCCGTGCTCGCAGCGGAACCAGACACCAAGCATGGCAGAGACCAGCCAGAGTCATCTAAGAGTAGCCGTCCGTTCTGCGCCTTCCAGAACCTGAACACCCACAACACTAGTGACTATCAAGAGCTCAGAGCCATTCGCAAAGGATGCTTCGGTCGACGCCCCGAGCGCGGCGACCGGGGCTACAGCCGAGGAGGAGGACGTGGTGGCGGATGCTGGGACGACCGTGCCCGCGCTAGGAGTGGCGCGACCGGCCTCGTGAGGACTGCTGGCAGGATCAGCCTCGTGAGGGAGCCTGGAGGGATCAGCCTCATGAGGATCGTCCTCGAGGCAATGCCAAACTCCCTCCGCTGCCACCACTACCAATAAGGAATGACGAACACCATCAAGACGAGGGGGCTGGGGGCTTCCAGGAACCACGTGCTATCGCCTGCATCTTGGGCGTAGCCCAGGCCCCAGCCTTGCAGCGTATATTCAAGCAGTTTGCTCGTGAAGTGAATGCAGCCCTCCCCAAGCTCGAAGCCACACACCTGCTCAGATGGTCCCAGTGCCCCATCATGTTCAACTCGGCAGATCAGCTCAAGTGCGCAGCCATCGCTGGTGCCCTCCTGATGCTTTGCTCCCCAGTCATCAGCAATGTGCAAGTTACCAAGACCCTCATCGATGGTGGCGCAGGGCTCAACGTCCTGTTCGTCGACACGTTCGACAACCTCCAAGTGCCATATGACCAGCTTCAACCCACCAAGCCTTTCTCAGGAGTGACCGACGGTTCCACCACGCCGATAGGGCAGGTCTGCCTCCCTGTCACCTTCGGGGAACGCAAGAACTACCACACCGAGCTCATCGACTTCGACGTCACGCACATCCGCCTGTCATGCAATGCCATCCTCGGGTATCCAGCCCTGGACAAGTTCATGGTGGTGACCCATCACGGCTACAATGTCCTCAAGATGCCGGGAAGCGGCGGGATCATCACGACCCCATGTGAAGAAAGGGATGCGGTGTGCTCCCTCGAGCGTGCCTTCCAAGCTGCAGCAATCGATGATCTCGACAGCAAGGGCGAGGGCCCTCCTGAGGCTATCCCCAAGAAGAAGAAGCAGCTGCGACGCGCAGGACCTAAGGAGGGTGGTGTCACAGCCGGAGCCTCGTCAGGATCAGTGCCCGCTCTAGGGGCGCCTCCCTCCATCACATAGGAAGGCACGCCCGACGCCCTTCTCGGGCAGGGCTCGGGGGCTTTCTTCTGGAAGACCTCACACCTTGCTCGCATCACGAGGGAGGCACTCGGGCACCACCTGGAGGCGTGCTTTGCGTCACGTTTCCCTCAGGAGGGCGCAGGGCAAGGATTGCCCACCGTTCAGGAGTTCATCACCAAGACCACCCAGGAATTGCAAGATGCAAGGGCCATGCGCGGCGACCGCCGCTCACGAGGCGCAGCTTCCCATCCAGGTGAGGATGGCGGGCTGCGCGTCTGCATCAACGTTCCATGGCTCAACAGGGCCGCTTCTCAGGAGCTTTTCTAGCCTTCCCGCGTGGGACGCTGCGAGGGCCCACCGAACAACTACGTTCGCATGCCCTTTGGCCTGCTGAGTGTATCGTCCGCCTACCAGCGCAGCTTGCGGTGCATCCTAGCGGCTCAGGAGGCCAGACACCACGCCGTCCCGATGGAGATGGAGACGGTCCTCAAGGAACCACCTGAGCTCCCAGAGCCTCCTAGGCTCAGGGCCCCGGTGGCTCGTGAGGAGCAACCCTTTCGCCGTGCACCTTCAGCTGCCCCAACTCTCCTTCGTCAACAGAGCCAGGTGACGTTTTCCAAGTTCATTTAGCTGGGAGCACCCCTCGGGCTGCGTCATTCCCAAGCCGTGTGGGTCCGTCCCTATGGCATGTATCCCTTTTTTATGTCTTCAACTTATCGTGTTGGGGGCGCCCCTCGGGCTGCATCATCCCCAAGCCGCTCGGGCCTGATCCAGTGGCATGTATATCCCATGCACTTACTTAAGCCTGCTACTCTCATGTTTGATCTACCTATGATTACTACCTGCTCAACCGTCACCTCCCACGGGGCCTCCTCACGCCGGCACAGCGATGGTGCACGGGTCCGTCCCTACCATGTCGATAAACCTAAGCGGTCGAGCTCTGGCTCGCGGCATGCCCTGTGCACGTCACCTCACCAGACCCTTAGTGCCTTCACCCCCTTGCGGAGCAACCAGCGGTAGGCTGGCAACCATAACAACAGATCGTGTTCTTCCTTGTGCTGGCTTACAGGAATCTCACGAGGATAGCAACGGGCGGCACCGCGAGCTCCCACCTCTTCCAAGTAATCCGCTTGCACGTTAAAATGGGGGCTCTTGAGCATCGCGACTCACGGGATCTCTTACTGTCTCTCCAGCCCTCACCCCCTAGCCTTGACCACGACACGCGACCTAGCATACCAGCGGCGGCTGAGCTCGCTTGAGGGCGGAAACCTGAGGACGTAGAGCACAAAGGAGAGCATTGAAAGGGGGAGGACTCGTATGGGCCTGACCTAGCTATGCTGTGGATGTTCGCGCATAGGTCTGGCGCATCACGAAGAATCGACCCCAGACCGTCAAGGGAACAAAAGATGAGAACCTAGGAGGATCCTATCTACACAGCCCTGCGGCTGACGCCATCATCAACAGTGGGCCGCGGGAGGCCGGCGCCAACCTCATCCAGATCAACGAGGTGGCGGCCGGACTTTGCGGCCCTGCTCCGGGCGCGACGAGAGCTCGGGGGCACGTAGCTGTCGTCGCTCGTCTCCGGAGTCTCGCAGAGCTCGGGAGAACCGCTGGACTCCCAAGAGTCACTGCTGCGTGCCTCATCCTGGTGCTCCCCTTCGGGGCAACACTCCAAGCGGCGACCCTCCGTGTCGAAGACATTGAAGAACAGCGTGGAGGCGCCATCGTACTCGAAGTGGATCACGAGGGCGCCCTCCGCACAGCAAACCCGCGCGACCTCGCCCCAGCCGCGGGTCATGAAGATTTTGCCGGTGGAGACTGCTTCAACCTCTACCCCGGTCGCCGGAGCGTCACAGTCGGCATGCTGCAGCCAGGGCTTGAGAGGCCCCCTCAGCGGCATCACGTCGGAGAAGAAGCGCGAGAAGCGGATCCAGGAGCTTGGGGGCATCACCGGCCATAACACGAGCTCGCGTGAGGAGTCCGCAGCATGGACTCCAGGAGCGACGACGCTCGTCATCGCGGCGCGTCGACCTTGGTCGCTGTGCAGGCGCCGATGCTCGTTGCTCCTTCCTCCCGAGCCCCTGGCTTGGGCGTACAAGGGCAGTGGATACCCAGGAGGAGGCCGCTCGCACCAAGGCCTCGTCACCACCTGCATCTCCGCGGCGTCGAGGCGGTGGACCGACCTCTTCTTCGGCGGGAGCGGCACTGGCACGTCGAGGGGAACCTTTCCCTTCTCCTCAGCTAAAAACCTACGGATCGGTGCCATTGGAGTTGCTACTAGCAGTAGAGCAAAGGAGGAAGAAGCAGGCGGAATGGGAAGAAGTGGGGGACAGGGGCTCCGCCCCCTTCCTTATTTATAGCAGGAGAAGGCCAACCAGCGCCCCCCACGATCACATGTAATGATGGTTTTCCTTGCATCTTGCAGGGACTTGTCAAGTCAGGCAGTTGCCGAGGCAGTGTGGGGAAGCGGAGATGCCCACATCCAATCAACCGCCACGCGTCAACCGAGGTTGCAGGCTTTTGGGAACCGCGGCGCTCCACACTTGGCCTTTGGCTTCGCCTCGAAGCCAAGCCCAAGCGCGCCTTGGGCCCGGGGGCTACTGTCGGCGTTCTGGGAACGGGGGTCCCTAGACTTGCCTGCCTGCGGCCCACGGTGTGGCTGAGCTAGCAGACCCGTACGACCCATCTTCATTGACAAGGCATTCAAGACCCTCACGAGGGTCCAAGCCTCGCGAGGCGGACGATGAAAGACCTCCTCAGGAGCGGTCCTCGCTAGGCAGGCTCATGAGGGGCGGAGAGATCAAGGCAAGGCAAACCTCACGAGGTCCTCGTGACATGAGCCATGACGATCGAGACCAGGCGGGTGCCAGGCGGGCGCCAGCGCGCGTAGTGTCCTTGCTTCCTCTTTGGTGCCAAGGGGGCAAGCGCAGGCGTGGAGTACCGAGGCATCACGCAAAGGTTTCCATATCGGTGCAACGAGACCAAGACCAGCGGGACGACCATACGGAGGTCACCATGGAGCCCAAGACGGCGTCACCACCAGAGCCTTTTGCAGGCGAAGACCACTTTTGTCAGGATAAGTTGTACTAGCTGTCCCCTTTCAAATTGACCGTTGTTGGCTCCCTTCCCACTCAATATTTGGGGAGAGGACCAGGGCCTATATAAGTAGAACTAGCCACCACAGTAGGGGGGATCAACCTCATCACGAATCGAGGACGGATCCAAGATCATCTCACCCACACAAGTGAGCCAAGCACAAGAACACCTCAACCTCGGGAGGCTGTTCTTCCTTTTATACTGTTCATCATCATCCCAAGAGGCAATCCACAACCACCACACTAGAGTAGGGTATTACACCACAACGGTGGCCCGAACCAGTATAAATCTTGAGTCTTTCTGTGCTGTGAGTTAGTCGAGTTCGTCCGCGGGATCTTAGAGAGCTAGGGCGTGGATCGATAGGGAGAAAACCTTCACGCGCACCCAGTGTTCGAACCTCGAGGGTTTGCCGGAACCCGTGATCCGACAAAGTTGTATATGACACAACCAGAAGGTTTTGTTAATCCTAAAGGTGCTAACAAAATGTGCAAGCTCCAGCAATCCATCTATGGAATGGTGCAAGCATCTTGGAGTTGGAATATACGCTTTGATGAGTTGATCAAAGCATATAGTTTTATACGGACTTGTGGTGAAGCTTGTATTTACAAGAAAGTGAGTGGGAGCACTACATCCTTTCTGATAAGTATATGTGAATGACATATTGTTGATCAGAAATGAAGTAGAATTTTCTGGAAAGCATAAGGGAGTGTTTGAAAGGAGTTTTTCAGAGAAAGACCTCGGTGAAACTTCTTACATATTGAGCATCAAGATCTATAGAGATAGATCAAGACGCTTGATAAGATTTTTTTAGTGAATACATACCTTGACAAGATTGTGAAGTAGTTCAAAATGGAACAACCAAAGAAGGAGTTCTTGCCTGTGTTGCAAGGTGTGAAGTTGAGTAAGACTCAAAACCCGACCACGGCACAAAATAGAAAGAGAATGAAAGTCATTCCCTATGCCTTAGTCATAGGTTCTATAAAGTATGCTATGTTGTGTACCAGACCTATTGTGTACCTCACCATGAGTTTGGCAAGAGGGTACAATAGTGATCCGGGAGTGGATCACTGGACAACAGTCAAAATTATCCTTAGTGTAATAGGGATATGCTTCTCGGTTATGGAGGTGACAAAGAGTTTGTCGTAAAGGGTTACGTCGATGCAAGCTTTGACACTGATCCGGATGACTCCGAGTCTCAATCTGGATACATATTGAAAGTGGGAGCAATTAGCTAGATTAGCTCCATACAGAGCATTGTAGACATAGAAATTTGCAAAATACATATGGTCTGAATTGGCAGACCAGTTGACTAAACTTCTCTCACAAGCAAAACATGATCACACCTTAGTACTCTTTGGGTGTTAATTACATGACGATGTGAACTAGATTATTGACTCTAGTAAACCCTTATTGGTCACATGGCGATGTGAACTATAGGGTGTTAATCACTTGATGATGTGAACTATTGGTGTTAAATCACATGGCGATGTGAACTATATTGTTGACTCTAGTGCAAGTGGGAGACTAAAGGAAATATGCCCAGAGGAAATAATAAAGTTATTATTTTGTAATTCCTTATATCATGATAAATGTTTATTATCCATGCTAGAATTGTATTAACCGAAAACTTGATACATGTGTAGATACATAGACAAAACACCGTGTCCCTAGTAAGCCTCTACTAGACTAGCTCGTTGATCAAAGATGGTTAAGTTTCCTAACCATAGACATGTGTTGTCATTTGATTAACGGGATCACATCATTAGGAGAATGATGTGATGGACAAGACACATTCGTTAGCTTAGCATAATGATCGTTAAGTTTTATTGCTATTGCTTTCTTCATGACTTATACATATTCCTTTGACTATGAGATTATGCAACTCCCGAATACCGGAGGAACACCTTGTGTGCTATCAAACGTCACAACGTAACTGGGTGATTATAAAGATGCTCTACAGGTGTCTCCGAAGGTGTTTGTTGGGTTGGCATAGATCGAGATTAGGATTTGTCACTCCGAGTATCACAGAGGTATCTCTGGGCCCCCTCGGTAATGCACATCATAATAAGTGATACGTCCATTTTGCATCATGCTTTTATATTGATATTTATATCATTATGGGCTGTTATTACACATTATGTCACAATACTTATGCCTTTTCTCTCTTATTTTACAAGGTTTACATGAAGAGGGGGAATGCCGGTAGCTGGAATTCTGGGCTGGAAATGGAGCAAATATTAGAGACCTATTATGCACAACTCCAAAAGTCTTGAAACTTCACGGGAGCATGTTTCAGAATATATAAAAAATATTGGGTGAAAGAAATACCAGAGGAGGGCCACCCACCGTCCACGAGGGTGGGGGGGGCTACCCCCTGGGCGCGCCCCGTGCCTCATGGGCCCCCTAGTGGCCCTCTGATGCCCATCTTTGGCTATATGGAGTCTTTTGTCGAGGAAAAAAAACCATAAGCTAGCTCACGGGACGAAACTCCGCCGCCACGAGGCGGAACCAATCTAGGGCTCCGGCGGAGCTGTTCTACCGGGGAAACTTGCCTCCGGAGGGGGAAATCATCACCATCGTCATCACCAACGATCCTCTAATCGGGAGGGGGTCAATCTCCATCAACATCTTCACCAGCACCATCTCATCTCAAACCCTAGTTCATCTCTTGTATCTAATCTTTGTATCAAAACCTCAGATTGGTACCTATGGGTTGCTAGTAGTGTTGATTACTCCTTGTAGTTGATGCTAGTTGGTTTACTTGGTGGAAGATCATATGTTCAGATCCATTATGCATATTAATACCCCTCTGATTATGAACATGAATATGATTTGTGAGTAGTTACGTTTGTTCCTGAGGACATGGGAGATGTCTAGCTATAAGTAGTCATGTGAATTTGGTATTCGTTCGATATTTTGATGAGATGTATGTTGTCATCCCTCTAGTGGTGTCATGTGAACGTCGACTACATGACACTTCACCATTGTTTGGGCCTAGAGGGAGGCATTGGGAAGCAATAAGTAGATGATGGGTTGCTAGAGTGACAGAAGCTTAAACCCTAGTTTATGCGTTGCTTCGTAAGGGGCTGAATTGGATCGATATGTTTCATGCTATGGTTAGCTTTACCTTAATACTTCTGTTGTAGTTGCAGATGCTTGCAATAGGGGTTAATCATAAGGGGGATGCTTGTCCAAGTAAGGGCAGTACCCAAGCACCGGTCCACCCACATATCAAATTATCAAAGTACCGAATGCGAATCATATGAGCGTGATGAAAACTAGCTTGACGATAATTCCCATGTGTCCTCGGGAGCGCTTTCCTTTATATAAGAGTTTGTCCAGGCTTGTCCTTTTCTACAAAAAGGATTGGGACATCTTTCTGCACCTTATTTACTTTTACTGTTTGTTACCCGTTACAAATTACCTTATCACAAAACTATCTGTTACCGATAATTTCAGTGCTTGGAGAGAATACCTTGTTGAAAACCGCTTATCATTTCCTTCTGCTCCTCGTTGGGTTCAACACTCTTACTTATCGAAAAGGCTATGATAGATCCCCTACACTTGTGGGTAATCAAGACTCTTTTTTGGCGCCGTTGCTGGGGAGTGAAGCGCCTTTGCTAGGTGGAATTTGGTAAGGAAAAATTTATATGGTGTGCTGGAATTTACTGTCACTTGTTACTATGGAACATAATCCTTTGAGGGGCTTGTTCTAGGTATCTTCACCCCGACCAGTAGAGCAAAGAGTTGCTCCTCAACCTACTGAACCTACTGAAAATGTTTACTTTTAAATTCCTTCAGGTATGATAGAGAAACTGCTACCTAATCCTTTTATAGGAGATGGAACATTGCATCCCGATTTGCACCTAATCTATGTGGATGAATTTTGTGGATTGTTTAAGCTTACAGGTATGCCCAAGGATGTTATCAAGAAGAAGGTCTTCCCTTTGTCTTTGAAGGGAGAGGCATTGACATGGTTTAGGCTATGTGATGATATGGGATCATGGAACCACAACCGATTGAAATTGGAATTTCATCAGAAGTTTTATCCTATGCATCTTGTTCATCGTGATCATAATTATATATATAATTTTTGGCCTCGCGAAGGAGAAAGCATTGCTCAAGCTTGGGGGAGGCTTAATTCAATGTTATATTCATGCCCCAATCATGAGCTCTCAAGAGAAATGATTATTCAAAAAATTTATGCTCGACTTTCTCTCAGTAATCGCTCATGCTCGAAACTTCTTGTACTGGTTCTTTTATGATGAAGACTATTAAATTCAAATGGGATTTATTGGAGAGAATTAAATGCAACTCTGAAGATTGGGATCTTGACGAAGGTAAGGAGTCAGGTATAACACCTAAGTTTGATTGTGTTAAATCTTTTATGGATACTGATGCTTTTCGTGAATTTAGCACTAAATATGGACTTGACTCTGAGATAGTAACTTCTTTTTGTGAATCCTTTGCTACTCATGTTGATCTCCCTAAGGAGAAGCGGTTTAAATATAATCCTCCCATTGAAGTAAAAGTAGTTGCACCTATTAAAGTTGAAGAAAAGACTATCACTTATAATGATCATGTTGTTCCTACTGCTTATATTGAGAAACTACCTTTCCCTGTTAGAATAAGGGATCATGCTAAAGCTTCAATTGTGGTAAACAAAAGTAATATTAAGCCACCCAAACCCCCTAAGCAAATTAAAGTTGAACCTAGTGTTGCTATGGTTAAAGATCTCTTGGCTGATAATATCGATGGGCATGCTATTTACTTTTGTGATGAATCTGCTAGAATTGCTAGACCCGATACTAAAAATAAACATAGACCTGTTGTAGGCATGCCTGTTATTTCTGTTAAAATAGGAGATCATTGCTATCATTGCTTATGTGATATGGGTGCTAGTGCAAGTGCAATACCTCATTCCTTATATAAAGAAATTATGCTTGATATTGCACCTACTGAGATAGAGGAAATTAATGTTACAATTAAGCTTGCCAATAGAGATACAATTTCACCAGTTGGGATTGTTAGAGATGTTGAAGTCTTGTGTGGGAAAGTTAAATACCCTGCTGATTTTCTTGTTCTTGGTTCCCCACAAGATAACTTTTGTCCCATTATATTTGGTAGACCCTTCTTGGATACTGTTAATGCTAAGATAGACTACAATAAAGATATTGTTTCTGTTAGTTTAGGGGATATGTCTCATGAATTTAATTTTGCTAAATTTCGTAGACAACCCCATGATAAAGAATTGCCTAGTAAAGATGAAATTATTGGTCTTGCTTCTATTGCCGTGCCTCCTAGTGATCCTTTAGAACAACATTTGCTAGACCATGAAAATGATATGTTCATGAATGAAAGAAGGGAAATAGATGAAGTATTATTTAAATAGGGATCTATTTTGAAGCACAACTTGCCTGTTGAAATCTTAGGGGATCCTCCTCCACCCAAGGGTGATCTCGTGTTTGAGCTTAAACCTTTACCCGATACTCTTAAATATGCTTATCTTGATGAGAAAGAGATTTATCCTGTTATTATTAGTGCTAACCTTTCAGAGCATGAAGAAAAGAAATTATTGGAAACTCCGAAGAAGCACCATGCTGCTATTGGATATACTCTGATGATCTTAAGGGCATTAGTCCCACTCTCTGCCAGCACAAAATAAAATTGGAGAAAGACGCGAAACCGGTTGTTGATCACGAACGACGGTTAAATCCTAAGATGAAAGAAGTGGTAAGAAAATAAATACTAAAGCTTCTGGTGGCAGGTATAATTTATCCCGTTGCTGATAGTCAGTGGGTAAGTCCTGTCCATTGTGTCCCTAAGAAGGGAGGTATTATTGTAGTTCCTAATGATAAAGATGAATTGATCTCACAAAGATTTGTTACAGGTTATAGAATGCTAATTGATTTCTGCAAATTAAATAAAGCTACTAAAAAGGATCATTACCATTTACCTTTTATTGATCAAATGCTAGAAAGATTATCCAAACATACACATTTTTGCTTTCTATATGGTTATTCTGGTTTCTCTCAAATACCTGTATCAAAAGAGGATCAAGAAAAGACAACTTTTACTTGCGCTTTCGATACCTTTGCTTATAGACGTATGCCTTTTGGTTTATGTAATGCACCTTCTACCTTTCAAAGATGTGTGACTGTTATATTCTCTAACTTTAGTGAAAAGATTGTTGAGGTTTTCATGGATGATTTCTCCGTTTACGGAACTTCTTTTGATGATTGCTTAAGCAACCTTGATCGAGTTTTGCAGAGATGTAAAGAAACTAATCTTGTTTTGAATTGGGAGAGGTGCCACTTTATGGTTAATGAAGGTATTGTCTTGGGGCATAAAATTTCTGAAAGAGGTATTGAAGTTGATAAAGCTAAAGTTGATGCTATTGAAAATTTTCCGTGTCCTAAGGACATTAAAGGTATAAGAATTTTCCTTGGTCATGCCGGTTTTTATAGGAGGTTCATTAAGGACTTTTCCAAAATTTCTCGGCCTCTGACTAATCTCTTACAAAAAGATGTTCCTTTTATTTTTGATGATGATTGTGTAGAAGCATTTGAAATACTTAAGAAAGCCTTGATTTCTGCACCTATTATTCAGCCTCTTGATTGGAATTTACCATTTGAAATTATGTGTGATGCTAGTGATTATGCTGTAGGGGCTGTTCTAGGACAAAGAGTTGATAAGAAATTAAATGTTATACAATATGCTAGTAAAACTTTAGTCAGTGCCCAGAGAAACTATGCTACTACTGAAAAAGAATTTTTAGCAGTTGTGTTTGCTTGTGATAAGTTCAGACCTTATATTGTTGATTCTAAAGTAACTATTCACACTGATCATGCTGCTAATAAACATCTTATGGAAAAGAAAGATGCTAAACCTAGACTTATTAGATGGGTTCTCTTGCTTCAAGAATTTGATTTGCATATTATTGATAGAAAGGGAGATGAGAACCCCGTTGCAGACAACTTGTCTAGGTTAGAGAATGTTCTTGATGACTCACTACTTATTGATGATAGCTTTCCTGATGAGCAACTAGATATCATAAATGCTTCTCGTACTGCTCCATGGTATGCGGATTATGCTAATTATATTGTTGCTAAATTTATACCACCTAGTTTCACATACCAGCAAAAGAAAAGGTCCTTCTATGATTTAAGGCATTACTTTTGGGATGACCCACACCTTTATAAAGAAGGAGTAGATGGTGTTATTAGACGTTGTGTACCTGAGCATGAACAGGAACAAATCCTACGCAAGTGTCACTCCGAGGCTTATGGAGGACACCATGCTGGAGACAGAACTGCACATAAGGTATTGCAACCCGGTTTTTATTGGACTACTCTCTTCAAGGATGCCCGTAAGTTTGTCTTGTCCTGTGATGAATGCCAAAGAATTGGTAATATTAGTAGACATCAAGAAATGCCTATGAATTATTCACTTATTATTGAACCATTTGATGTTTGGGGCTTTGATTATATGGGACCGTTTCCTTCCTCTAATGGGTATACACATATTTTAGTTGCTGTTGATTACGTTACTAAGTGGGTAGAAGCTATTCCAACTAGTAGTGCTGATCATAACACCTCTATTAAGATGCTTAAAGAAGTTATTTTTCCAAGGTTTGGAGTCCCTAGATATTTAATGATTGATTGTGGTTCACATTTTATTCATGGTGCTTTTTGTAAAATGCTTGCTAAGTATGATGTTAATCATAGAATTGCATCTCCATATCATCGACAATCTAGTGGTCAAGTAGAACTGAGTAATAGAGAGCTTAAATTAATTTTGCAAAAGACTATTAATAGATCTAGAAAGAATTGGTCCAAGAAACTTGATGGTGCATTATGGGCTTCTAGAACTGCATATAAAAATCCTATGGGTATGTCTCCGTATAACATGGTTTATGGAAAGGCATGTCACTTACCTCTTGAACTAGAACATAAGGCATATTGGGCCATTAAAGAGCGCAATTATGATTTCAAACTTGCTGGTGAGAAGAGGCTTTTTGACATTAGCTCACTTGATGAATGGAAAGCCCAGGCTTATGAGAATGCCAAACTATTTAAAGAAAAAGTTAAAAGATGGCATGATAAAAGGATACAAAAGCATGAGTTTAATGTAGGTGATTATGTATTGCTATACAACTCTCGTTTAAGGTTTTTTGCAGGCAAACTCCTCTCTAAATGGGAAGGTCCTTACATCATCGAGGAGGTCTATCGTTCCGGTGCCATAAAAATCAACAACTTTGAAGGCACAAATCTGAGGGTGGTGAACGGTCAAAGAATCAAACATTATATCTCAGGTAATCCCATAAATGTTGAAACAAATGTTATTGAAACCGTAACCCCGGAGGAATACATAAGAGTCACTTTCCAGAACATTTCAGACTCCGAAAAAGAATAGGTACATGGTACGATAGGTAAACCGACTCCAAAACAGTTCTAATGGCAATTTTTATCCGTTTTGGAATATTTAAGTAAATAGGAAAATAAGAAGTAGTCCGGAAAGGACACGAGTCTTCCACGAGGGTGGAGGGCACGCCCCCTTCGTCGTGGGCACCTCATGTGCCCTCCGGACTCCGTTTTCTGCATGATACTTCTTTTGGTCAGTAAAAATCCATTATATAATCTCCCGAATGTTTTGACCACCGTATCATGCAAATATCTTCTGTCTTTGTTTCGAGCTGTTTTTCTGACAGATCTAGATCACCATGGCGTCTTCAAGTTCCCCAAGGACAAGTTCTTCGAGAAGGTCATCAACCCCTACCTCGTGGAGGTCCTGCAACACCCTCAAACCATTGAGATGCATGAGTGCTACCTCTTGAGCACCATGTTGGTTTTCCCCGAAGATGAAGGGATGATGGAGCAAAGTAGCGTAAGTATTTCCCTCAGTTTTTGAGAACCAAGGTATCATTCCAGTAGGAGGCTATGCGCAAGTCCCTCGTACCGGCACAAAACAAATAAATCCTCGCAACCAACGCAAATAGGGGTTGTTAATCCCTATAGGGCCACTTACAAGAGTGAGATCTGATAGATATGATAAAGATAATATTTTTGGTATTTTTATGATAAAGATGCAAAGTAAAATAAAGGCAAAGTAAATAGCAAAGTAGTAGGAGAACAATATGATAAAGATAGACCCGGGGGCCATAGGTTTCACTAGTGGCTTCTCTCGAGAGCATAAGTATTCTACGGTGGGTGAACAAATTACCATTGAGCAATTGACAGAATTGAGCATAGTTATGAGAATATCTAGGTATGATCATGTATATTGGCATCACGTCCGAGACAGGTAGACCGACTTCTGCTTGCATCTACTACTATTACTCCACTCATCGACCGCTATCCAGCATGCATCTAGAGTATTAAGTTAAAAACAGAGTAACGCCTTAAGCAAGATGACATGATGTAGAGGGATAGACTCATGCAATATGAAGAAAACCCCATCTTGTTGTCCTCGATGGCAACAATACAATACGTGCCTTGCTGCCCTTACTGTCACCGGGAAGGACACCGCAAGATTGAACCCAAAGCTAAGCACTTCTCCCATTGCAAGAAAGATCAATCTAGTAGGCCAAACCAAACTGATAATTCGAAGAGACTTGCAAAGATAACCAATCATACATAAAAGAATTCAGAGAAGATTCAAATATTATTCATAGATAGACTTGATCATAAACCCACAATTCATCGGTCTCAACAAACACACCGCAAAAATAAGATTACATCGAATAGATCTCCACAAGAGAGGGGGAGAACATTGTATTGAGATCCAAAAAGAGTGAAGAAGCCATCTAGCTACTAACTATGGACCCGTAGGTCCGAGGTAAACTACTCACACTTCATCGGAGAGGCTATGGTGTCGATGTAGAAGCCCTCCATGATCAATGCCCCCTCCGGCGGAGCTCCGGAACAGGCCCCAAGATGGGATCTCGTGGATACAGAAAGTTACGACGGTGGAATTAGGGTTTTGGCTCCGTATCTAATCATTTGGGGGTACGTGGATATATATATATAGCAAGAAGAAGTACGTCGGTGGAGCAACAGGGGGCCCACGAGGGTGGGGGGCGCGCCTGGTAGGGTAGGGCACGCCCCCCTACCTCGTGGCCTCCTGTTACGTGCCTTGGCGTAGGGTCCAAGTCTCCCGGGTCTTATCTGTTGAGAAAATCACGTTCCCGAAGGTTTCATTCCGTTTGGACTCCGTTTGATATTCATTTTCTTCGAAACCCTAAAACAGGCAAAAAACAACAATTCTGGGCTGGGCCTCCGGTTAATAGGTTAGTCCCAAAAATAATATAAAAGTGGATAATAAAGCCCAATAATGTTCAAAATAGTAGATAATATAGCATGGAGCAATAAAAAATTATAGATACGTTGGAGACGTATCAAGCATCCCCAAGCTTAATTCCTGCTCGTCCTCGAGTAGGTAAATGATAAAAACAGATTTTTTGATGCGGAGTGCTACTTGGCATAATTTTAATGTAATTCTTCTTAATTGTGGTATGAATATTTAAATCCGAAAGATTCAAGACAAAAGTTCATATTGACATAAAAATAATAATACTTCAAGCATACTAACTAAGCAATTATGTCTTCTCAAAATAACATGGCTAAAGAAAGTTATCCCTACAAAACCATATAGTCTGGCTATGCTCCATCTTCACCACACAAAATATTTAAATCATGCACAACCCGATGACAAGCCAAGCAATTGTTTCATACTTTTGACATTCTCAAAACTTTTTCAATTTTCACGCAATACATGAGCGCAAGCCATGGACATAGCACTATAGGTGGAATAGAGTGGTGGTTGTGGAGAAGACAAAAAGGGAGAAGATAGTCTCACATCAACTAGGCGTATCAACGGGCTATGGAGATGCCCATCAATAGATATCAATGTGAGTGAGTAGGGATTGGCATGCAACGGATGCACTAGAGCTATAAGTATATGAAAGCTCAAAAAGAAACTAAGTGGGTGTGCATCCAACTTGCTTGCTTATGAAGACCTAGGGCATTTTGAGGAAGCCCATCATTGGAATATACATGCCAAGTTATATAATGAAAAATTCCCACTAGTATATGAAAGTGATAACATGAGAGACTCTCTACTATGAAGATCATGGTGCTACTTTGAAGCACAAGTGTGGTAAAAGGATAGTAGCATTGTCCCTTCTCTCTTTTTCTCTCATTTTTTATTTGGGCCTTTTCTCTTTTTTGTGGCCTCTTTTCTTTCTCCTTTTTTATTTTTCGTCCGGAGTCTCATCCCGACTTGTGGGGGAATCATAGTCTCCATCATCCTTTCCTCACTGGGACAATGCTCTAATAATGATGATCATCACACTTTTATTTTTCTTACAACTCAACAATTACAACTCGATACTTAGAACAAAGTATGACTCTATATGAATGCCTCCGGCGGTGTACCAGGATATGCAATGACTCATGAGTGACATGTATGAAAGAATTATGAACGGTGGCTTTGCCACAAATACGATGTCGACTACATGATCATGCTAAGCAATATGACAATGATGGAGTGTGTCATAATAAACGGAATGGTGGAAAGTTGCATGGCAATATATCTCGGAATGGCTATGGAAATGCCATAATAGGTAGGTATGGTGGCTGTTTTGAGGAAGGTATATGGTGGGTGTATGATACCAGCGAAAGGTGCGCGGTATTAGAGAGACTAGCAAAGGTGGAAGGGTTAGAGTGCGTATAATCCATGGACTCAACATGAGTCATAAAGAACTCATATACTTATTGCAAAAATCTACAAGTTATTAAAGCAAAGTATTACACTCATGCTCCTAGGGGGATAGATTGGTTGGAAAAGACCATCGCTCGTCCCCAACCGCCACTCATAAGGAAGACAATCAATAAATAAATCATGCTCCGACTTCATCACATAATGGTTCACCATACGTGCATGCTACGGGAATCACAAACTTCAACACAAGTATTTCTCAAATTCACAACTACTCAACTAGCACAACTTTAATATCACCATCTTCATATCTCAAAACAATTATCAAGCATCAAACTTGTCATAGTATTCAACACACTCATAAGAAAGTTTTATTATTAATCTTGTATACCAAGCATATTAAGATTTTAAGCAAATTACCATGCTATTAAAGACTCTAAAAATAATATAAGTGAATCATGAGAGATCAATAGTTTCTATAAAACAAATCCACCACCGTGCTCTAAAAGATATAAGTGAAGTACTAGAGCAAAATTATATAACTCAAAAGATATAAGCGAAGCACATAGAGTATTCTAACAAAGTCCAAATCATGTATGGCTCTCTCAAAAGGTGTGTACAGCAAGGATGATTGTGGTAAACTAACAATCAAAGACTCAAATCATACAAGACGCTCCAAGGAAACACATATCATGTGGCATAAAAATATAGCTCCAAGTAAAGTTACCGATAGAAGTAGACGAAAGAGGGGATGCCTTCCGGGGCATCCCCAAGATTTGGATTTTAGGTGTCCTTAGATTATCTTGGGGGTTCCATGGGCATCGCCAAGCTTAGGCTCTTGCCACTCCTTGTTCGATAATCCATCAAATCTTTACCCAAGACTTGAAAACTTCACAACACAAAATTAAAGTAGAAAATCTCGTGAGCTCCGTTAGCGAAACAAAACAAAAGACCACTTCAAGGTACTGTAATTAACTCATTATTTATTTATATTGGTGTTATACCTACTGTATTACAACTTCTCTATGGTTTATAAACTATTTTACTAGCCATAGATTCATCAAAATAAGCAAACAACACACGAAAAACAGAATCTGTCAAAAACAGAACAGTCTGTAGTAATCTGTGGCTAGCGCAAGATCTGGAACCCAAAAAATTCTAAAATAAATTGCTGGACGTGAGGAATTTATCTATTAATCATCTGCAAAAAGAATTAACTAAATATAACTTTCTAAATAAAAATGGCAGTAGTTCTCGTGAGCGCTAAAGTTTCTGTTTTTTACAGCAAGTTCAACAAGACTTTCCCCAAATCTTCCCAACGGTTCTACTTGGCACAAACACTAATTAAACACAAAAAACACAACCAAAACAGAGGCTAGATAAATTATTTATTACTAAACAGGAGCAAAAATCAAGGAATAAAAATAAAATTGGGTTGCCTCCCAACAAGCGCTATCGTTTAACGCCCCTAGCTAGGCATAACAAGCAAGGATAGATCTAGGTATTGCCATAATAGTAAGATAGATTATTAAAACTCATCTCATATTCTCTACGTTCGGCGGCAAGCTTTCTTTGAGGCAATAAAAATTAATCAAAAGGGCTAAATTTAATGGGATAGAAGTCCCCAAGATCAACCTTGGGAGGTATAGGTTCCTCCTTTGGTCCTTCATATTGCACAACCAATTCATCATTATAAGCATTCTTTTGACAGAACTTTGTGAGTCTATATTCAAGAGAATATCCTAGTTCATTATTTCGAATAGCCAAATCATCATTAAGTTCAGAGATTCTGTCAACTAAAACATTGGTAGGAACCCTTTTTCTAAGATTTTCATTGAAAGCAACATAGTCTAGAGATTGAAAACGCATTATTTCTTCTTGATCAAAGAGGATAGCCTCTATGGGAGGACGACAAGCGTCCACCCTATAATGTTCAAAGATTTCTTTGGCCTCTTTTATTATGAATCTAAACTCATGAGCCAAAAAGATAGTAGCAGCACGCTTAACAGAAGAATGCTCAATATTAGAAAATTCCAGAAAAATCCTTTGTATGGAAGGATGCAAGTGCATGAATTGTCTTTCGAGTTCAACTACAAGCATGGCAATAGCGTCCGCAAGGCTACTGGTTCTATGAAGGATAGAACTACCCATAGAAGGTAAAGCACCAACACAAGTAAAGAAATCTTGAATAACTCGTTTTCCAATAATGTTACCACTACCAACACATAATCTTTTTATACGTGAGATAGTGGGTTCTCTAGTAGGAGCATCAGAATTATTATTGACGATAGTTTCCCCAATTTCAGACATAGAGGCAGAAGGTAAAGGACTAGCCATAACAACAAGCAAACAAATTAACACACAAGCAAACAAAAAGCAAGCGGGCAAAAAGGGGCAAATAGAGAAAGAGAGGGAGGATAGAGAGAGAGGGCGAATAAAACGGCAAGGGTGAAGTGGGGGAGAGGAAAACGAGAGGCAAATGGCAAATAATGTAATGCGGGAGATAAGGGTATGTGATGAGTACTTGGTATGTTGACTTTTGCGAAGACCTCCCCGGCAATGGCGCCAGAAATCCTTCTTGCTACCTCTTGAGCACTGCGTTGATTTTCCCCGAAGAGGAAGGGATGATGCAACAAAGTAGCGTAAGTATTTCCCTCAGTTTTTGAGAACCAAGGTATCAATCCAGTAGGAGGCTACACGCAAGTCCCTCGTGCCTGCACAAAACAAATAAATCCTCGCAACCAACGCAAATAGGGGTTGTCAATCCCTATAGGGCCACTTATGAGAGTGAGATCTGATAGATATGATAAAGATAATATTTTTGGTATTTTTATGATAAAGATGCAAAGTAAAATAAAGGCAAAGTAAATAGCAAAGTAGTAGGAGAACAATATGATAAAGATAGACCCGGGGGCCATAGGTTTCACTAGTGGCTTCTCTCGAGAGCATAAGTATTCTACAGTGGGTGAACAAATTACTGTTGAGCAATTGATAGAATTGAGCATAGTTATGAGAATATCTAGGTATGATCATGTATATAGGCATCACGTCCGAGACAAGTAGACCGACTCCTGCCTGCATCTACTACTATTACTCCACTCATCGACCGCTATCCAGCATGCATCTAGAGTATTAAGTTAAAAACAGAGTAACGCCTTAAGCAAGATGACATGATGTAGAGGGATAGACTCATGCAATATGAAGAAAACCCCATCTTGTTATCCTCGATGGCAACAATACAATACGTGCCTTGCTGCCCTTACTGTCACCGGGAAAGGACACCGCAAGATTGAACCCAAAGCTAAGTACTTCTCCCATTGCAAGAAAGATCAATCTAGTAGGCCAAACCAAACTGATAATTCGAAGAGACTTGCAAAGATAACCAATTATACATAAAAGAATTCAGGGAAGATTCAAATATTATTCATAGATAGACTTGATCATAAACCCACAATTCATCGGTCTCAACAAACACACCGCAAAAATAAGATTACATCGAATAGATCTCCACAAGAGAGGGGGCGAACATTGTATTGAGATCCAAAAAGAGAGAAGAAGCCATCTAGCTACTAACTATGGACCCGTAGGTCTCAGGTAAACTACTCACACTTCATCGGAGAGGCTATGGTGTTGATGTAGAAGCCCTCCATGATTGATGCCCCCTCCGGCGGAGCTCCGGAACAGGACCAAAGATGGGATCTCGTGGATACAGAAAGTTACGGCGGTGGAATTAGGGTTTTGGTTCCGTATCTGATCGTTTGGGGGTACGTGGATATATATATATAGGAGGAAGAAGTACGTCGGTGGAGCAACAGGGGGGCCACGAGGGTGGGGGGCGCGCCTGGTAGGGTAGGGCACGCCCCCTACCTCGTGGCCTCCTGTTACGTGCCTTGGCGTAGGGTCCAAGTCTCCCAGGTCTTATCTGTTGAGAAAATCACGTCCCCGAAGGTTTCATTCGTTTGGACTCCGTTTGATATTCCTTTTCTTCGAAACCCTAAAACAGGCAAAAAACAACAATTCTGGGTTGGGCCTCCGGTTAATAGGTTAGTCCCAAAAATAATATAAAAGTGGATAATAAAGCCCAATAATGTTCAAAACAGTAGATAATATAGCATGGAGCAATCAAAAATTATAGATACGTTGGAGACGTATCAGTGAGGGGTTGCTGCACATCCGCGATGTTGAGGGAACAAGGAGGACCGGAAGCGTGGAGACAAGTGTGACGCCCTCGATTCAATCATACACTAATCATACACGCAAATGTGTACGATCAAGATCAAGGACTCACAGGAAGATATCACAACACAACTCTGGACACAAATTAAAATATTACAAGCTTTATATTACAAGCCAGGGGCCTCGAGGGCTCGAATACATAAGCACGAATACACAAGAGTCAGCGGAACCAACAATATCTGAGTACATACATAAGTTAAACAAGTCTGCCTTATGAAGGCTAGCACAAAAGCAACAATGATCGAAAAGGCAAGGCCTCCTGCCTGGGAGCTTCCTAACTACTCCAGGTCGTCAGCGGACATCAGGTAGTAGTAGGCACCCTCGGGGTAGTAGTAGTCATCAGTGGTGTCATCTGGCTCCTGGGATCCGTCATCTAGTCGCAACAATCGGGTATATGGGAAAAAGAGGTAGCAAAGCAACCGTGAGTACTCATCCAAAGTACTCGCAAGACTTACATCAGATCTAAACTAAGTATGCATCTGTATCAACGGAAAATGGGCTGTATCTGTGGACTAAACTGCAGAATGGCAGAAAAGAAGGGAAAAGCCTAGCCTATAGAAGACTAGCATCTTCAAGCATCTTGCCACATATAGAAGAGTACAGATCAACATAATGTAAAGTAGTAGTAGTAGTGTTATCAATCTCGGCCAGAGATCCTTTCTTGACTCCCTGCGAGAAAGCAATCCCAGAGCCATACTATCCATTTCTCATAACCATTTCTCATCTCAAGTATCCAATTCTAGTTGTATCGATCGGGATACAACTCCAAGTGTCCGTTACTGTAGGACAGGCTATTGATAGATGTTTTCTTCCCTGCAGGGGTGCACCAACTTACCCACCATGCTTGATTAACTCCAGTCGGACACACTTTCCTAGGTCATGCCCGGCCTCGGTAAACAATATGCCGCAACCTGATGTCTACTACACAACCTTCTTCTTGTAGACGTTGTTGGGCCTCCAAGTGCAGATGTTTTTAGGACAGTAGCAAATTTCCCTCAAGTGAATGACCTAAGGTTTATCAATCCATGGGAGGCGTAGGATGAATATGGTCTCTCTCAAACAACCCTGCAACCAAATAAAAAAGAGTCTCTTGTGTCCCCAACACACCCAATACAATGGTAAATTGTATAGGTGCACTAGTTCGGCGAAGAGATGGTGATACAAGTGGTATATGGATGGTAGATAAAGGTTTTTGTAATCTGAAAATATAAAAACAGCAAGGTAACTAATGATAAAAGTGAGCACAAACGGTATTGCAATGCGTTGAAACAAGGCCCAGGGTTCATAATTTCACTAGTGCAAGTTCTGTCAACAATAATAACATAATTGGATCACATAACTATCCCTCAACATGCAACAAAGAGTCACTCCAAAGCCACTAATAGCGGAGAACAAACGAAGAGATTATGGTAGGGTACGAAACCACCTCAAAGTTATTCTTTCCAATCAATCCGTTGGGCTATTCCTATAAGTGTCACAAACAACCCTAGAGTTTGTACTAGAATAACACCTTAAGAAACAAATCAACCAAAACCCTAATGTCACCTAGATACTCCAATGTCACCTCAAGTATCCGTGGGTATGATTATACGATATGCATAACACAATCTCAGATTCATCTATTCAACCAACACATAGAACCTCAAAGAGTGCCCCAAAGTTTCTACCGGAGAGTCAAGACGAAAACGTGTGCCAACCCCTATGCATAGATTCCCAAGGTCACGGAACCCGCAAGTTGATCACCAAAACATACATCAAGTGGATCATAGAATACCCCATTGTCACCACATGTATCCCACGCAAGACATACATCAAGTGTTCTCAAATCCTTAAAGACTCAATCCGATAAGATAACTTCAAAGGGAAAACTCAATCCATTACAAGAGATTAGAGGGGGAGAAACATCATAAGATCCAACTATAATAGCAAAGCTCATGATACATCAAGATCGTACCACCTCAAGAACACGAGAGAGAGATCAAACACATAGCTACTAGTACATACCCTCAGCCCCGAGGGATAACTACTCCCTCTGCGTCATGGAGAGCACTGGGATGATGAAGATGGCCACCGGAGAGGGATTTCCCATCCGGCAGGGTGCCGGAACGGGTCTAGATTGGTTTTTGGTGGCTATGGAGGCTTCTGGTGGCAGAACTCCCGATATATTGTGCTCCCCGATGTTTTTAGGGTATATGGGTACATATGGGAGGAAGAAGTACGTCGGTGGACCTCTGGGCTGTCCACGAGGCAGGGGGTGCGCCCAGGGGGGGTGGGCGCGCCCCCACCCTCATGGGCAGCTCAGGACTCTCCTGGTCCAACTCTGATACTCCATGGGCTTCTTCTGGTCCAAAAATAAGTTCCGTGAAGTTTCAGGTCAATTGGACTCCGTTTGATTTTCCTTTTCTGCGATACTCTAAACAAGGAAAAAACAGAAACTGGCGCTGGGCTCTAGGTTAATAGGCTAGTCCCAAAAATCATATAAAATAGCATATAAATCCATATAAAACATCCAAGGTTGATAATATAATAGCATGGAACAATAAAAAATTATAGATACGTTGGAGACGTATCAACATCCCCAAGCTTAATTCCTGCTCGTCCTCGAGTAGGTAAATGATAAAAACAAAATTTTTGATGTGGAATGCTACCTAACATATTTATCCATGTAGTTCTCTTTATTGTGGCAAGAATATTCAGATCCATAAGATTCAAGACAAAAGTTTACTATTGACATAAAAATAACAATATTTCAAGCATACTAACAAAGCAATAATGTCTTCTCAAAATAACATGGCCAAAGAAAGTTATCCCTACAAAATCATATAGTATGGCTATGCTCCATCTTCACCACACAACATATTCAAATCATGCACAACCCCGATGACAAGCCAAGCAATTGTTTCATACTTTTGATGTTCTCAAACTTTTTCAATCTTCACACAATACATGAGCGTGAGCCATGGACATAGCACTATAGGTGGAATAGAATGGTGGTTGTGGAGAAGACAAAAAGGAGAAGATAGTCTCACATCAACTAGGAGTATCAACGGGCTATAGAGATGCCCATTAATAGATATCAATGTGAGTGAGTAGGGATTGCCGTACAACGGATGCACTAGAGCTATAAATGTATGAAAGCTCAACAAAAGAAACTAAGTGGGTGTGTATCCAACTTGCTTGCTCACGAAGACCTAGTGCATTTGAGGAAGCCTATTGTTGGAATATACAAGCCAAGTTCTATAATGAAAAATTCCCACTAGTATATGAAAGTGACAACATAAGAGACTCTCTATCATGAAGATCATGGTGCTACTTTGAAGCACAAGTGTGGTAAAAGGATAGTAGCATTGCCCCCTTATTTTATTTTATTTTTTTATTTGGCCTTCCTTTTTTGGCCTTTTTTTATTTGGCCTTTTTTTGGGACAATGCTCTATTAATGATGATCATCACACTTCTATTTATTTATGACTCAAAGATTACAACTCGATACTAGAACAAAGCATGACTCTATATGAATGCCTCCGGCGGTGTACCGGGATGTGCAATGATGCATGAGTGACATGTATGAAAGAATTATGAATGGTGGCTTTGCCACAACTAAAATGTCAACTACATGATCATGCAAAGCAATATGACAATGATGGAGCGTGTCATAGTAAACGGAACGGTGGAAAGTTGCATGGATATATATCTCGGAATGGCTATGGAAATGCCATAATAGGTAGGTATGGTGGCTGTTTTGAGGAAGGTATATGGCGGGTTTATGATACCGGCGAAAGGTGCGCGGTATTAGAGAGGCTAGCAATGGTGGAAGGGTGAGAGTGCGTATAATCCATGGACTCAACATTAGTCATAAAGAACTCACATACTTATTGCAAAAATCTATTAGTTATCGAAACAAAGTACAACGCGCATGCTCCTAGGGGGATAGATTTGTAGGAAAAGACCATCGCTCATCCCGGACCGCCACTCATAAGGAGGACAATCAATAAATACATCATGCTCCGACTTCTTAACGTAACGGTTCACCATACGTGCATGCTACGGGAATCACAAACTTCAACACAATCATTTCTCAAATTCACAACTACTCAACTAGCACGACTCTAATATCACCATCTCCATATCTCAACACAATTATCAAGTATCAAACTTCTCTTAGTATTCAATGCACTTATATGAAAGTTTTTATTATATCCCTCTTGGATGTCCATCATATTAGGACTAATTTCGTAACCAAAGGAAATTACCATGCTGTTATAAAGACTGTCAAAATAATATAAGTGAAGCCTGAGAGTTCATCTATTTCTACAAAATAAAACCACCACCGTGCTCTAAAAAGATATAAGTGAAGCACTCGAGCAAATGACAAACTACTCTGAAAGATATAAGTGAAGATCAATGAGTAGTCGAACAATTATGAAACTATATGAAGACTCTATAACATTTAATAATTTCAGATCTTGGTATTTTATTCAAACAGCAAGCAAAACAAAATAAAATGAACTGACGCTCCAAGCAAAACACATATCATGTGGCGAATAAAAATATAGCTCCAAGTAAACTTACCGATGAACGAAGACGAAAGAGGGGATGCCTTCCGGGGCATCCCCAAGCTTAGGCTTTTGGTTGTCCTTGAATATTACCTTGGGGTGCGTTGGGCATCCCCAAGCTTAGGGTCTTTCCACTCCTTATTCCAAAGTCCATCGAATCTTTACCCAAAACTTGAAAACTTCACAACACAAAACTTAACAGAAAACTCGTAAGCTCCGTTAGTATAAGAAAGCAAATCAACATCATAAGTTACTGTAATGAACTCATTCTAAATCCATATTGGTGTAATATCTACTGTATTCCAACTTCTCTATCGTTCATACCCTCCGATACTACTCATAGATTCATCAAAATAAGCAAACAACACGATGAAAACAGAATCTGTCAAAAACAGAACAGTCTGTAGTAATCTGTAGGTTTCGACCACTTCTGGAACTCATAAAATTCTCAAATAAATTTCTGGACGTGAGGAATTTATCTATAAATCATCTTCAAAAATAATTAACTAAATATCACTATTCAAATAAAAATGGCAGCAATTCTCGTGAGCGCTAAAGTTTCTGTTTTTTACAGCAAGATGAACAAGACTTTCCCCAAGTCTTCCCAACGGTTCTACTTGGCACAAACACTAATTAAAACATAAAAACTCAATCATAACAGAGGCTATATAAATTATTTATTACTAAACAGGAGCAAAAATCAAGGAACAAAAATAAAGTTGGGTTGCCTCCCAACAAGCGCTATCGTTTAACGCCCCTAGCTAGGCATGATGATTTCAATGATGCTCACATAAAAGATAAGAATTGTAACATAAAGAGAGCATCATGAAGAATATGACTAGAACATTGAAGTCTAACCCACTTCCTATGCATAGGGATTTTGTGATTAAACAACTTATGGTAACAATAATCAACTAGCATAGGAGGGCAAAACAAGCATAACTTTAAAGCTTTAAGCACATAGAGAGGAAACTTGATATTATTGCAATTCCTACAAGCATATGTTCCTCCCTCATAATAATTTTCAGTAGCATCATGAATGAATTCAACAATATAACCATCACACAAAGCATTCTTTTCATGATCTACAAGCATAGAAAATTTACTACACTCCACATAAGCAAGATTCTTCTCATAAATAATAGTGGGAGCAAACTCAACAAAATAATTATCATGTGAGGCATAATACAATTGAAAACTAAAATCATGATGAAAAGTTTCATGGATATCATTATTCTTTATAGCATACAAGTCATCACAATAATCATCATAGATAGCAACTTTGTTCTCATAATCAATTGGAACCTCTTCCGGAATAGTGGATTCATCATAAAATAAAGTCATGACCTCTCCAAATCCACTTTCATCAATATAATCATAATAAATAGGAGGCATGCTTTCATCATAATAAATTTTCTCATCAAAACTTGGGGGACAAAAAATATCATCTTCATCAAACATAGCTTCCCCAAGCTTGTGGCTTTGCATATCATTAGCATCATGGATATTCAAGGAGTTCATACTAACAACATTGCAATCATGCTCATCACTCAAATATTTAGTGCCAAACATTTTAATGCATTCTTCTTCTAACACTTTGGCACAATTTTCCTTTCCATCATACTCACAGAAGATATTAAATAGATGAAGCGTATGAGGCAAACTCAATTCCATATTTTTGTATAGTTGTCTTTTATAAACTAAACTAGTGCTAAAACAAGAAACAAAAATATTCGATTGCAAGATCTAAAGATATACCTTCAAGAGCTAACCTCCCCGGCAACGACGCCAGAAAAGAGCTTGATGTCTACTACACAACCTTCTTCTTGTAGACGTTGTTGGTCCTCCAAGTGCAGATGTTTGTAGGACAGTAGCAAATTTCCCTCAAGTGGATGACCTAAGATTTATCAATCTGTGGGAGGCGTAGGATGAAGATGGTATCTCTCAAACAACCCTGCAACCAAGACACAAGAGTCTCTTGTGTCCCCAACACACCCAATACAATGGTAAATTGTATAGGTGCACTAGTTCGGCGAAGAGATGGTGATACAAGTGGTATATGGATGGTAGATAAAGGTTTTTGTAATCTGAAAATATGAAAACAGCAAGGTAACTAATGATAAAAGTGAGCACAAATGGTATTGCAATGCGTTGAAACAAGGCCCAGGGTTCATACTTTCACTAGTGCAAGTTCTCTCAACAATAATAACATAATTGGATCACATAACTATCCCTCAACATGCAACAAAGAGTCACTCCAAAGCCACTAATAGCGGAGAACAAACAAAGAGATTATGGTAGGGTACGATTATTCGAATCAACCAAAACCCTAATGTCACCTAGATACTCCAATGTCACCTCAAGTATCCGTGGGTATGATTATACGATATGCATCACACAATCTCAGATTCATCTATTCAACCAACACATAGAACCTCAAAGAGTGCCCCAAAGTTTCTACCGGAGAGTCAAGACGAAAATGTGTGCCAACCCCTATGCATAGATTCCCAAGGTCACAGAACCCGCAAGTTGATCGCCAAAACATACATCAAGTGGATCATAGAATACCCCATTGTCACCACATGTATCCCACGCAAGACATACATCAAGTGTTCTCAAATCCTTAAAGACTCGATCGATAAGATAACTTCAAAGGGAAAACTCAATCCATTACAAGAGAGTAGAGGGGGAGAAACATCATAAGATCCAACTATAATAGCAAAGCTCGCGATACATCAAGATCGTACCACCTCAAGAACACGAGAGAGAGAGAGATCAAACACATAGCTACTGGTACATACCCTCAGCACCGAGGGATAACTACTCCCTCCGCGTCATGGAGAGCACCGGGATGATGAAGATGGCCACCGGAGAGGGATTTCCCCTCCGGCAGGGTGCTGAACGGGTCTAGATTGGTTTTCGGTGGCTACGGAGGCTTCTGGCGGCAGAACTCTCGATCTGTTGTGCTCCTCGATGTTTTTAGGGTATATGGGTATATATGGGAGGAAGAAGTACTTCGGTGGACGTCTGGGTTGTCCACGAGGCAGGGGGCGCGCCCAGGGGGGTGGGCGTGCCCCCCACCCTCGTGGGCAGCCCGGGACTCTCCTGGTCCAACTCCGATACTCCATGGGCTTCTTATGGTCCAAAAATAAGTTCCGTGAAGGTTTAGGTCAATTGGACTCCGTTTGATTTCCCTTTTCTGCGATACTCTAAAACAAGGAAAAAACAGAAACTAGCACTGGGCTCTATGTTAATAGGTTAGTCCCAAAAATCATATAAAATAGCATATAAATCCATATAAAACATCCAAGGTTGATAATATAATAGCATGGAACAATCAAAAATTATAGATACGTTGGAGACGTATCACAACCCGACCTAGGCTTAATAGAGAGGTCAGCACGCCGGAATAAACCTATGCCCCCAGGGGTCATGGGCCATCGCCCTGGGAACTCCTACACGTTGCGAGGGCGGCCGGTGAGCAGACCTAGCGACCTCCTTCAAAAAGGCAGGTGCTTACCAGTCCAACCCGGCGCGTGCCGCTCAGTCGTTGACGTCTATTAAGCTTCAGCTGATGCATACGACACAGAACGCCCATACTATGCCCACGAGATGGTTAGTGCTATTAGGCCAGAGGCCCCCCGGATCAAATATCCAAATCGTAGTGGATTAGGAACGCGTGGTAACAAGCAGAGACTCACGAAAGATGTGACCCCGTCGCCCCGTCTCGAGGACTTGCGGCAAGGGCTAGGAATGCCCGGTCACGCCTCACAATTATCTCGCGGGCACCCTCCAGGTCAACCCGACTCCTCATCACTCGCGAATATGCTCGCACGGGTACCCCTCAGGGCCGACCCATCTTTAGTAACATGGTTCAGTGTAAAGTCATAGTAACCGTAGTAACCGTGTGTCTAACACCAAGGGGAAAACCTGAGGAATCACCCTTGATGGATTCCACTCGATGTAATCATCAAGGTGAACGTAAGAGGATCCACCCTCTAGGTTCACACTTGAGGGGTTGCATGGCAGAGTCATATCGGAAGTGGTTAAGGCGGAATCGCCCTCGATGACCACGACCAAATAGCTACACTACAGGGTTAACATCATAAGTGCTAATGAGGTCTCACCCTCGGCACTCGATAGTAACCCAGTAGTGTCGAGCAACTAAGGAGAAAGTGATGTGCGTTGCCGGGGCTTGGTCTTCAATCCCATTGATCGGGTCTTCTGATAATCCAACGGGGCAGTCAGGACAAAGTGGGGGTCTCTAATGGGTCTCTACCCAGCCTATACTAAATAGTTTAGGATAAGCAGGTAGGTAACAACAACATGTTACAATAAACAGACTATGCATTAGAATAGGAGCAAACAATAACAGTAGCAAAATCTAATGCAAGCATGAGAGAATAGAATAGGCGATATCGGGATGATCAAAGGGGGGCTTCCCTGGTTGCTCAGATGAGAAGGAGGGGTCGTCGGTGACGTAGTCGATTACAGTGGCATCGGCAGCCATCACGGGGTCTACCGAAGAGAAGAGGGGGGAGAAACAGTAAATACATAGCAAGCAAGAGCATAACAGGATAACATGCAGAGCTAGACGTGTTCTAACGCGATGCTACATGCTACCGGCGAAGGGGGGTAATATCCGGGAATGCTTTCCCGAAGTTTGGCATTTTCGGACAAACGAACCGGGGGAGGGGAAGTTCGATGTTTGCTATGCTAGGGATGTGTGGCGGATGAACAAGCCGTGCATTCGGATTCATCGCGTCATTCTGAGCAACTTTCATGTAGAAAACATTTTCATCGGAGTTACAGTTTAATTTCTATGATTTTTCGAAAGATTTAACAATATTCTGAAAGTATTATTAATTCTAAAACAAAGTTATTGCACCGGCATGATCTCATCGTGACGTCAGCGGTCAACACTGACCATTGACTGGTCAAATGGAGCAGTGGGGCCCGTGTGTCATTGACTAGAAACTAACTAATAGTTTTAATTAACTAATCAAGTTAATTAGGTAAAGTAAACAAAGTTAATTAATCTAATTAATTGGTTAATTAATTAAATAATTAATTTCATTATTTCCTTTTTTTGGAAAAGGGGTGTGGGGCCCGTTGTCATAGGCCCAGGCCACAAACGGGGATTGGGCGCGGGCATGGGCACCGGCCGCTAGTGCCCGGGCGGGCCAGGCCGACGGGGAGCGACGGGGCGCCGGCGCAGGCGTCAACAGCTGGAGGCGGGCGACGCGGGGCGAGGGGCGTGGCCCGACGAGCGATGGCCGGTGCGGGCGGGTGGCGCGAGCGGCGCGTGGCGCGGGCGGGCGGCGGAGGCGCCGGCGAAGCAAGCGGCATGCGACGAAGGAGGAGGTGTGCAGGCGCGGGAGGTAGCGAGCGCGCACGTGGTCGAGCGCGGCCCAGTGCGAGCAGGCGGTAGCAGCAGCGGGCGTGCGGGGGAAAAGGTAGGAGCGGCAGAAAGCATATGCAGCAACGACGGAAGCGGGCCATGGCGCGGTTGGGCGCGAGGGTGGGGCGGCGACGCACAGTGGGGCGAGGCGGCCGCTGGAGCTCATACGCAGGTGGTGCGAGGGTGGGGACTGGCGTGGTCAGGTTCATTGACGACATCGGGTTCCGAGGCGGTGCTCACACGAGTTCGGCAGGAAAGGCGCTACGATGACTAGATTGAGCAACAGGGAGAGAGGGAAAACGAACGGCGGCTCACAGCGGTGCCCGCAGCCGACTTGAGGAGGCCGAGGTGCAGCGATGGTGGCGGATCGACGGGGCGGAGGTACATGACGACGAGGATCCGGTGATGGAGTGGCCTCCGACTTGTTCTCGTCGGCGTAGAGGACGTAGCAGAGCACAGCGAGGCTATGTGGCACGGTCCCCGGGCATGAGAACGACGTAGAGCGCACGAGTGAGGTGAGGCATGTCAATGGCGGCTCGGCCTTGCGCGAGGAGGAGAGAGCGGCGCGAGGTGGGAGAGGAAGAGGGGGGATTAGGGTTCCCGAGGGGTCGAGGGCGGGTCAAGTAGGCGCCGGGGAGGGTTGGATGCTCGGCACGTGGCCATCCATGGTCACGGACGAGCGCGCGACTGATACGTCTCCGTCGTATCTATAATTTTTGATTGTTCCATGCCAATATTCTACAACTTTCATATATTTTTGGCAACTTTTTATACTATTTTTGGGACTAACATATTGATCCAGTGAACAGTGCCAGTTCCTGTTTGTTGCATGTTTTTTGTTTCGCAGAATATCCATATCAAACGGAGTCCAAACGGGATAAAAACTGACAGAGATTTTTTTTGGAATATATATGATTTTTGGGAAGAAAAATCCACGCGAGACGGTGCCCGAGGTGGCCACGAGGAAGGGGGCGTGCCCCCGACCCTCGTGGGCCACCCGTAAGGTGGTTGGTGCCCTTCTTTCGCCGCAAGAAAGCTAATTTCCGGATAGAGATCATGTCAAAATTTCAGCCAAAACGGAGTTACGGATCTCCGGGAATATAAGAAACAGTGAAAGGGAAGAATCTGAGAACACAAAAACAAAGAGAGACAGAGAGACATATCCAATCTCGGAGGGGCTCTCGCCCCTGCCGTGCCATGGAGGCCATGGACCAGAGGGGAAACCCTTCTCCCATCTAGGGAGGAGGTCAAGGAAGAAGAAGAAGGAGGGGCGCTCTCTCCCCCTCGCTTCCGGTGGCGTCGGAACGCCGCCGGGGGCCATCATCATCACCGCGATCTACACCAACACCTCCACCATCTTCACCAACATCTCCATCACCTTCCCCCTCTATCTACAGCAGTCCACTCTCCCGCAACCCGCTGTACCCTCTACTTGAACATGGTGCTTTATGCTTCATATTATTATCCAATGATGTGTTGCCATCCTATGATGTCTGAGTAGATTTTCGTTGTCCTATCGGTGGTTGATGAATTGCTATGATTGATTTAATTTGCTTGTGGTTATGTTGCTGTCCTTTGGTGCCCATCATATGATTGCGCGCATGGATCACACCCAAGGGTTAGTTGTATGTTGATAGGACTATGTATTGGAGGGCAAGAGTGACAGAAGCTTCAACCTAACATAGAAATTGATGCATACGGGGTTGAAGGGGGACCAATATACCGTAATGCTATGGTTGGGTTTTACCTTAATGAACATTAGTAGTTTCGGATGCTTGCTAATAGTTCCAATCATAAGTGCATAGAATTCCAAGTCAGGGATGACATGCTAGCAATGTCCTCTCCCACATAATACTTGCTATCGGTCTAGTAAAGTAGTCAATTGCTTAAGGGGCAATTTCACAGCTCCTACCACCACTTTTCCACACTCGCTATATTTACTTTATTGTTTCTTTACTTACAACAGCCCCTACTTTTTATTTACTTAGTCTTTATTATCTGGAAAACCTATCCAACAACACCTACAAAGTACCTCTAGTTTCATACTTGTTCTAGGTAAAGCGAACATCAAGCGTGCGTAGAGTTGTATCGGTGGTCGATAGAACTTGAGGGAATATTTGTTCTGCCTTTAGCTCCTCGTTGGGTTCGACACTCTTACTTATCAAAAGAGGCTACAATTGATCCCTTATACTTGTGGGTTATCAAGACCTTTTTTCTGGCGCCGTTGCCGGGGAGCAATTGCGTGGGGTGAATATTCTCGTGTGTGCTTGTTTGCCTTATCACTAAGTAATTTTTATTTGCTGTTCTTAGTTGTTTTTATCTTTAGTTATGGGTAGGAAACGCAAAATACCAAAACATTTAGTTGTACCTACTAAACCAATGGTTGAAGAACCACTCAAAATCTATCACACTGCTGAAGCTTATTACTTGGATCATCTTCGATCCCTATGTGCTCGTGCTGAAACCCAAGTAGCTTAGCTGAGGGCAAATATTTAGATGAGCATGCTTGTTATGTGCGACACCGAATATCTGAAAAAGGGAAAACTTTACTGGATCAAATTCATTGTTTTCAATGCTATGCTTGGAATTTATGTGAAATATATGATTATACTTGTTGTTCTGAAGACCCTAAGAAACACCTTCCTTACCAATGTTTGTTTAGTGATAATGGAATCGTATCTTCTTATGCTAAGGGTGTTTATAGTTACTATGATGTTCAAAAAATTGAAGAATTTGTTGCTTTTAAGGGTGCTTACGAAATTGCTTCTTTGATTGAAAAGTATGATGCTACTCTTTACAAATCTGAAATTTTGCCATACTTAAATATTGCTATGATAATTATGCTTCTAATGCCTATGTTGAACCATATATCGAGTACTACTCCGCTGTCCAAGAAGAGACTAATATTTTGCAGGAGTCTATGGAAGAAGAAATTGATGAAACTGTGAGCTCATTGGATGAAAAAGATGATGAGGAGAGCGAAGAACAAAAGAAGGAAGAGCGGATTAGCTACCCGTGCCCACCTTCTAATGAGATTAACTCTTCAACTCATACATTGTTTAATTTCCCTTCGTGCTTACCGGAGGATGATTGCTATGACGATTGTTATGATCCCATTGATTCTCTTGAAATATCCCTTTTTGATGGTGCTTGCTATGCTTGTGGCCAAGATGCCAATATGAATTATGCTTATGGAGATGAACTTGCTATAGTTCCTTATGTTAAACATGAAATTATTGCTATTGCACCCACACATGATAGTCCTATTATCTTTTTGAATTCTCCCGACTACACTATGTCGGAGAAGTTTGCCCTTATTAAGGAATATATTGGTGGGTTGCCTTTTACCGTTGCACATGATGATTTTGATGAATATAATATGCATGTGCTTGCTGCTCCAACTTGCAATTATTATGAGAGAGGAACTATATCTCCACCTCTCTATGTTTCCCACATGATAGAATTGCAAGAAACTGTTTATACTATGCATTGGCCTTTACTATGTGTGCATGAATTGTTATTTTATGACATGCCGATGCATAGGAAGAGAGTTAGACTTTGTTGTTACATGATATATGTTACTTTGTGCTCACTACTAAATTACAAATCATTGTTAATTAAAATTGGCTCTGATATACCTTGGGATCCAGGTGGATTCATTACTTGAGCACTATATGCCTAGCTTAATGGCTTTAAAGAAAGCGCTGTCAGGGAGACAACCCGGAAGTTTTAGGGAGTCATTTATTTCTGTTGAGTGCTTTAATATAGTTTTAAAACAACAAAAATAAATAGGGGAACCCAAAACTTTTTCAAAAAGGAAAGCGAAAGTGAGAAAGACAATCATTGTTGAAGTGGGAGCTAGCCTTGAAGTTTGTTCATGCTCACGGAAACTTTGTGAATCTTGATTACAAAAACTTTTCAATAAAAATAATTATCCCCTTGTACAATTCCATTGTATCATAAAAATAATGTGCCAAGGTTTACCTTTAGGATGTTTACATTTGCTTGATGGTTTGTACGGTGCAGGACAGAAACTTTGGCTGTAGTGCGCAATTTTACAATTTTTAGCTGGAATGTCAAATGGTTCTGATTCTTTTTGTACTGTCTTCCTATACAAATTGTTTATTTTTCCTAATTTTGGTAGAATGTTTCAAGTATCAGAAGTATGGTAAATGTTCATATTATTACAGACTGTTCTGTTTTAGACAGATTCTGTTTTTGATGCATAGTTTGCTTGTTTTGATGAAACTATCGATTCATTTCAGTGGATTAAGCCATGGAAAAGTTATATTACAGTAGACACAATGCAAAAACAAAATACGAATTGGTTTGCAATAGTACTTAGAGTAGTGATTTTCTTCATTATACTAACGGATCTTACCGAGTTTTCTGTTGAAGTTTTGTGTGGATGAAGTGTTCGATGATCGAGAAGGTCTCGATGTGAGAAGAAGGAAGAGAGGCAAGATCTCAAGCTTGGGGATGCCCGAGGCACCCCAAGTAAATATTCAAGGAGACTCAAGCGTCTAATCTTGGGGATGCCTCAGAAGGCATCCCCTCTTTCTTCAACAACTATCGGTATGTTTTTGGATTCGTTTCGTTCATGCGATATGTGCAATCTTGGAGCGTCTTTTGCATTTAGCTTTCATTTTTCTTTTATGCACCATGCTGGTATGAGGTAGTCCTTGGTTGATTTATAGAATGCTCTTTGCACTTCACTTATATCTTTTGAGTATGGCTTTATAGAATGCTTCATGTGCTTCACTTATATCATTTGAAGTTTGGATTGCCTGTTTCTCTTTACATAGACAACCGCCATTTGTAGAATGCTCTTTTGCTTCACTTATATTTGTTAGAGCATGGGCATATCTTTTGTATAAAGAATTAAACTCTCTTGCTTCACTTATATCTATTTAGAGAGATGACAGGAACTGGTCATTCACATGGTTAGTCATAAAATCCTACATAATATTTGTAGATCACTGAATATGATGTGTTTGATTCCTTGCAATAGTTTTGCGATATAATGATGTGTTTGATTCCTTGCAATAGTTTTGCGATATAAATATGGTGATATTAGAGTCATGCTAGTGGGTAGTTGTGGATTGTAGAAATACTTGTGTTGATGTTTGTGATTCCCGTAGCATGCACGTATGGTGAACCATTATGTAACGAAGTTGGAGCATGAGGTATTTATTGATTGTCTTCCTTATGAGTGGTGGTCGGGGACGAGCGATGGTCTTTTCCTACCAATCTATCCCCCTAGGGGCATGCGTAGTAGTACTTTGCTTCGAGGGCTAATAAACTTTTGCAATAAGTATGTGAGTTCTTTATGACTAATGTTGAGTCCATGGATTATACGCACTCTCACCCTTCCATCATTGCTAGCCTCTCTAGTACCGTGCAACTTTCACCGGTAACATAAACCCACCATATACCTTCCTCAAAACAGCCACCATACCTACCTATCATGGCATCTCCATAGCCATTCTGAGATGTATTGGCATGCAACTTTCATCATCATCATATACATGACTTGAACATTCATTGTCATATTGCTTTGCATGATCGTAAGATAGCTAGCATGATGTTTTCATGGCTTGTCCATTTTTTGATGTCATTGCTACGCTAGATCATTGCACATCCCGGTACATCGCCGGAGGCATTCATATAGAGTCATATCTTTGTTCTAGATGTCGAGTTGTAAGTAAATAAAAGTGTGATGATCATCATTATTAGAACATTGTCCCATGTGAGGTTATCAAAATAAAAGTGGCCAAAGAAGCCCCCCCCCCAAAAAAAACAAGAGAGGCCAAAGAAGCCTACAAAAAAAGAAAAAAAAGAAAAAAAGAGAGAAAAAGAGAGAAGGGGCAATGTTACTATCCTTTTACCACACTTGTGGTTCAAAGTAGCACCATGTTCTTCATATAGAGAGTCTCTTGAGTTATCACTTTCATATACTAGTGGGAATTTTCATTATAGAACTTGGCTTGTATATTCCAACGATGGGCTTCCTCAAATGCCCTAGGTCTTCATAAGCAAGCAAGTTGGATGCACGCCCACTTAGTTTCAGTTTGAGCTTTCATATACTTATAGCTCTAGTGCATCCGTTGTATGGCAATCCCTACTCACTCACATTGATATCTATTGATGGGCATCTCCATAGCCCGTTGATACGCCTAGTTGATGTGAGACTATCTTCTCCTTTTTTGTCTTTTCCACAACCACCATTCTATTCCACCTATAGTGCTATATCCATGGCTCACACTCATATATTGCGTGAGGGTTGAAAATGCTGAAGCGCGTTAAAGAGTATGAACCAATTGCTCGGCTTGTCATCGGGGTTGTGCATGATGTGAGTATTTTGTGTGGTGAAGATGGAGCATAGCCAGACTATATGATTTTGTAGGGATAACTTTCTTTGGCCATGTTATTTTGAAAAGACACGATTGCTTTATTAGTAGGCTTGAAGTATTATTGTTTTTATGTCAAATGATAGACTATTGCTTTGAATCACTCGTGTCTTAATATTCATGCCATGATTAGACATATGATCAAGATTATACTAGGTAGCATTCCACATCAAAAATTATCTTTTTTACCATTTACCTACTCGAGGACGAGCATGAATTAAGCTTGGGGATGCTGATACGTCTCCGTCGTATCTATAATTTTTGATTGTTCCATGCCAATATTCTACAACATTCATATAATTTTGACAACTTTTTATACTATTTTTGGGACTAACATATTGATCCAGTGCCCAGTGGTAGTTCCTATTTGTTGCATGTTTTTTGTTTCGCAGAATATCCATATCAAACGAAGTCCAACGGGATAAAAACTGACGGAGATTTTTTTGGAATATATATGATTTTTGGGAAGAAAAATCCACACGAGACGGTGCCCGAGGTGGCCGCGAGGCAGGGGGGCGCCTGCCCCCTGGGCGCGCCCCTAACCCTCGTGGGCCACCCGTAAGGCGGTTGGTGCCCTTATTTCGCCACAACAAAGCTAATTTCCGGATAGAGATCATGTCAAAATTTCAGCCCAATCGGAGTTATGGATCTCCGGGAATATAAGAAACGGTGAAAGGGAAGAATCTGAGAACACAAAAACAAAGAGAGACAGAGAGACATATCCAATCTCGGAGGGGCTCTCGCCCCTGCCGTGCCATGGAGGCCATGGACCAGAGGGGAAACCCTTCTCCCATCTAGGGAGGAGGTCAAGGAATAAGAATAAGGAGGGGGACTCTCTCCCGCTCGCTTCCGGTGGCGTCGGAACGCCGCCAGGGGCCATCATCATCACCGCAATCCACACCAACACCTCCGCCATCTTCACCAACATTTCCATCACCTTACCCCCCTCTATCTACAGCGGTCCACTCTCCCGCAACCCGCTGTACCCTCTACTTGAACATGGTGCTTTATGCTTCATATTATTATCCAATGATGTGTTGCCATCCTATGATGTTTGAGTAGATTTTCGTTGTCCTATCGGTGGTTGATGAATTGCTATGATTGATTTAATTTGCTTGTGATTATGTTGCTGTCCTTTGGTGCCCATCATATGATTGCGCGTGTGGATCACACCCTAGGGTTAGTTGTATGTTGATAGGACTATGTATTGGAGGGCAAGAGTGACAGAAGCTTCAACCTAGCATAGAAATTGATGCATACGGGATTGAAGGGGGGCCAATATACCGTAATGCTATGGTTGGGTTTTACCTTAATGAACATTAGTAGTTGCGGATGCTTGCTAATAGTTCCAATCATAAGTGCATAGAATTCCAAGTCAGGGATGACATGCTAGCAGTGGCCTCTCCCACATAATACTTGCTATCGGTCTAGTAAAGTAGTCAATTGCTTAAGGGGCAATTTCACAGCTCCTACCACCACTTCTTCACACTCGCTATATTTACTTTATTGTTTCTTTACTTACAACAGCCCCTAATTTTTATTTACTTTCTCTTTATTATCTTGCAAACCTATCGAACAACACCTACAAAGTACCTCTAGTTTAATACTTGTTCTAGGTAAAGCGAACATCAAGCGTGCGTAGAGTTGTATCGGTGGTCGATAGAACTTGAGGGAATATTTTATCTGCCTTTAGCTCCTCATTGGGTTCGACACTCTTACTTATCGAAAGAGGCTACAATTGATCCCCTATACTTGTGGGTTATCAGCGGCGTCCACCGAGTCTCTCGTGAATAGGGGAGGAAGAAAACATGGGAGTCGGGCTGGGCTCCACTATTCACTGGGCCGGTTAAGTGCACAGTGCAGTTTAGTTGGGCCATTTTCTATTTTCCCATTTATGTATTTCAGTTAGCCAATGTTCGTATTTATTTGAGGGACAAAAATGAATTTAGTCAAACTTGAAACTTGGCACACAATTCAAGAACAACATTGTGGTGTTGCATAAAAAATGTTTTAGAGCCAATGTAATTGTTCAAGCACTTTTAGAAATTGAATAGGTCAATTAATATGCTGTTAGGCCACTTATATTTTCCTAGGGATTAAAGGGAGAGCCAAATGATGTTGGTTGCCACCTTATAATTAGCTAGCGAATATTTGCAACCCAACCAACATTTTTGTTTTATTTTTGAAGAAAATAATTTGACATGCAATCTTAATATGAATATGAATTTGATTTGGAACAAAGTGATGATTAGCAAAATAATTGTGATGACTTGGCAGTCATTGGCAGAATTTTACTGTAGCATGATTATCGGGGTGTTACAACAAGGCTCGAGGCAATGGAGCAACAAGTTTTCAAGTGCTAGGAGATGGTGGAACATGGACTCGACTCCAATCATATAATGATCATGGAGTTCACCAACAACCACAAGCTGGATGACAAGAACATTGGGGAGGCCATCTTCAAGCTTCACGAGAAAATCGAGCACCTCCAAGCCCAGATCTATGACTTGCAAAACCAAAACTGTGAGTATGAATATAGATTCAAGAGGATGAGTTTGGCTGCAGATTTGAGGATCCCGGAGACTCGATCACCCTTCTATGATGGTGAGCCTATGCCTTGGAAGATGGACGACAAGCCCACATCATCAACAACTCCATCATCACCACCTCTGAGGAAGAAAACATAATCACATGGGTATGGTCACCCCCCTTGGCAACTGCCAAGCTTGGGAGAGTGCCCCAGTATCGTATCACCATCACACTTTTATCTTTACCTTTTTCTTAGTTCGATCCTTTTGGTAATATCTTGATCTAGTAGAATAAAGTTTTAGTATGATCTAGTTTTGAGTTTTGCTTTATGATCCCTCTATGTAATCTAGTCCGTGAGCTATATATAATAAAGGTTAGTGTTGAGTCAAGGGCTTGATTATCTTACTATGATCTTGAGGGTATAAAATAAAAGAAAAAGAATAAAAAGAAATAAAGGGATCATGTGGATCTTATGGAGAGTAATGACTTCACATATAAAGAGTATGGTGAATAAAAATTGTTGAGAGTTGACAATCATAGTTTTGGTCATTGTTGCAATTAATAGGAAGTAATAAAGAAAGAGAGGTTTTCACATATAAATATACTATCTTGGACATCTTTTATGATTGTGAGCACTCATTAAAATATGACATGCTAAAGAGTTGAGGTTGGACAAGGAAGACAACATAATGGGTTATGTTTTCTTACATCTGAGATAAATTATATTGTCATGGATCATCCAACATGTTGAGCTTGCCTTTCCCTCTAATGCTAGCCAAATTCTTAGCACGAAGTAGAGATACTACTTGTTCTTCCAAATATCCTTAAACCTAGTTTTGCCATGAGAGTCCACCATATCTACCTATGGATTGAGTAAGATCCTTCAAGTAAGTTGTCATCGTTGCAAGCAATAAAAATTGCTCTCTAAATATGTATGACTTATTAGTGTGGAGAAATTAAGCTTTATACGATCTTGTGATGTGGAAGAAATAAAAGCGACAGACTGCATAATAAAGGTCCATATCACAAGTGGCAATATAAAGTGACGTTCTTTTGCATTAAGATTTTATGCATCCAACCACAAAAGCACATGACAACCTCTGCTTCCCTCTGCGAAGGGCCTATCTTTTATTCTTGTCTTATACTTCATGCATAGAGTCACGGTGATCTTCACCTTTCCTTTTTACATTGTATCCTTTGGCAAGCACAATGTGTTGGAAAGATCCAGATATATATAGCTAATTGGATGCGAGTTTTCATGAACTATTATTGTTGACATTACCCTTGAGGTAAAAGGTTGGTAGGCAAAACTATAAGCCCCTATCTTTCTCTGTGTCCGACTAAAACTTTATAACCATAAATATCACGTGAGTGTTAGCAATTGTGAAAGACTAAAAGATGGTTGAGTATGTGGACTTGTTGAGAAGCTCTTATATTGACTCTTTACTATGTTATGATAAATTGCAATTGCTTCAATGACTGAGATGTTGGAAATATGCCCTAGAGGCAATAATAAAATGATTATTATATTTCCTTGTTCATGATAATTGTCTTTTATTCATTCTATAATTGTATTATCCGGAAATCGTAATACATGTGTGAATACATAGACCACAATCTGTCCCTAGTGAGCCTCTAGTTGACTAGCTCGTTGATCAACAGATAGTCGTGGTTTCCTGGCTATGGACATGGGGATGTCATTGATAACGGGATCACATCATTAGGAGAATGATGTGATGGACAAGACCCAATCCTAAGCTTAGCTCAAAGATCGTGTAGTTCGTTTGCTGTAGCTTTTCTGAATGTCAAGTATCATTTCCTTAGACCATGAGATTGTGCAACTCCCGGATACCGTAGGAGTGCTTTGGGTGTGCCAAACGTCACAACATAACTGGGTGACTATAAAGGTACATTACAGGTGTTCCCGAAAGTGTCTGTTGGGTTGGCACGAATCGAGACTGGGATTTGTCACTCTGTATGACGGAGAGGTATCTCTGGGCCCACTCGGTAATGCATCATCATAATGAGCTCAAAGTGATCAAGTGGTTGATCATCGGATCATGCATTACGGTACAAGTAAAGTGACTTGCCGGTAACGAGACTGAAGAAGGTATTGGGATACCGACGATCGAGTCTCGGGCACGTAACGTACCGATTGACAAAGGGAATTGTATACGGGGTTGCTTGAATCCTCTACATCGTGGTTCATCTGATGAGATCATCGAGGAGCATGTGGGAGCCAACATGGTATCTAGATCCCGCTGTTGGTTATTGGTCGGAGAGCCGTCTCGGTCATGTCTACGTGTCTCCCGAACCCGTAGGGTCTACACACTTAAGGTTCAGTGATGCTAGGGTTGTAGAGATATGAGTATGCAGTAATCCGAAAGTTGTTCGGAGTCCAGGATGAGATCCTGGACGTCACGAGGAGTTCTGGAATGGTCTGGAGGTCAAGAATTATATATAGGAAGTGTAGTTTCGGCCATCGGGGAAGATTCGGGGTCACCGGTATTGTACCGGGACCACCGGATGGGTCCTGGGGGTCCACCGGGTGGGGCCACCCATCCCGGAGGGCCCCATGGGCTGAAGTGGGGAGGGGAACCAGCCCATAGTGGGCTGGTGCGCCCCCCTTTGGGCCCCTGCGCCTAGGGTGGGGGCGCCTCCACTTGCCATGGGGGGCACTCCACCCCCCTTGGCCGCCGCCCCCCCTTGGGAGATCCAATCTCCAGGGCCGGCGCCCCCAGGGGGCCTATATAAAGGGGGGGAGGTAGGGCAGCCGCACCTAAAGTCTTGGCGCCTCCCTCTCCCCTGCTACACCTCTCCCTCTCGCAGAAGCTCGGCAAAGCCCTGCTGCGATCATTGCTGCATCCACCACCACACCGTCGTGCTGCTGGATCTTCATCAACCTCTCCTTCCCCCTTGCTGGATCAAGAAGGAGGAGACGTCATCCACTCCGTACGTGTGTTGAACGCGGAGGTGTCGTCCGTTCGGCATTTGGTCATCGGTGATTTGGATCACGGCGAGTACGACTCCATCATCCCCGTTCTCCTGAACGCTTCCGCTCACGATCTACAAGGGTATGTAGATGCACTCTCCTCTCGTTGCTAGTTGACTCCATAGATTGATCTTGGTGAAACATAGGAATTTTTTTGTTTTCTGCAACGTTCCCCAATAGTGGTATCAGAGCTAGGTCTATGCGTAGTTACTATGCACGAGTAGAACACAAAGTAGTTGTGGGCGTCGATATTGTCAATTTGCTTGCCGTTACTAGTCTTATCTTGATTCGGCAGCATCGTGGGATGAAGCGGCCCGGACCAACCTTACACGTACGCTTATGTGAGACCGGTTCCACCGACTGACATGCACTAGTTGCATAAGGTGGCTGGCGGGTGTCTGTCTCTCCCACTTTAGTCGGATCAGATTCGATGAATAGGGTCCTTATGAAGGGTAAATAGAAATTGGCAATTCACATTGTGGTTTTGGCATAGGTAAGAAACGTTCTTGCTAGAAACCTATAGCAGCCACCTAAAACTTGCAACAACAATTAGAGGACGTCTAACTTGTTTTTGCAGCAAGTGTCATGTGATGTGATATGGCCAAAGTTGTGATGAATGATGAATGATATATATGTGATGTATGAGATCATGTTCTTGTAATAGGAATCACGACTTGCATGTCGATGAGTATGACAACCAGCAGGAGCCATAGGAGTTGTCTTTATTTTTGTATGACCTGCGTGTCATTGAGAAACGCCATGTAAATTACTTTACTTTATTGCTAAACGTGTTAGCCATAGTAGTAGAAGTAATAGTTGGTGAGCAACTTCATGGAGACACGATGATGGAGATCATGATGATGGAGATCATGGTGTCATGTCGGTGACAAGATGATCATGGAGCCCCAAGATGGAGATCAAAGGAGCTATATGATATTGGCCATATCATGTCACTATTATTTGATTGCATGTGATGTTTATCATGTTTTTGCATCTTGTTTACTTAGAACGACGGTAGTAAATAAGATGATCCCTCATAATAATTTCAAGAAAGTGTTCCCCCTAACTGTGCACCGTTGTGACAGTTCGTTGTTTCGAAGCACCACGTGATGATTGGGTGTGATAGATTCCAACGTTCACATACAACGGGTGTAAGACAGATTTACACATGCAAACACTTAGGTTGACTTGACGAGTCTACCATGTACAGACATGGCCTCGGAACACAGAATACCGAAAGGTCGAGCATGAGTCGTATAGAAGATACGATCAACATGAAGATGTTCACCGATGTTGACTAGTCCATCTCACGTGATGATCGGACACGGCCTAGTTAACTCGGATCATGTTATACTTAGATGACTGGAGGGATGTCTATCTGAGTGGGAGTTCATTGAATAATTTGATTAGATGAACTTAATTATTATGAACTTAGTCTAAAATCTTTACAATATGTCTTGTAGATCAAATGGCCAACGTTGTCCTCAACTTCAACGCATTCCTAGAGAAAACCAAGCTGAAAGACGATGGCAGCAATTATACGGACTGGGTCCGGAACCTAAGGATCATCCTCATAGCTGCAAAGAAAGATTATGTCCTAGAAGCACCGCTAGGTGACGCACCCGTCCCACAGAACCAAGATGTTATGAACGCTTGGCAGACACGTGCTGATGGTTACTCCCTCGTTCAGTGCGGCATGCTTTACAGCTTAGAACCGGGGCTCCAAAAGTGTTTTGAGCGACACGGAGCATATGAGATGTTCGAAGAGCTGAAAATGGTTTTCCAAGCTCATGCCCGGGTCGAGAGATATGAAGTCTCCGACAAGTTCTTCAGCTGTAAGATGGAGGAAAATAGTTCTGTTAGTGAGCACATACTCACAATGTCTGGGTTGCATAACCGCTTGACTCAGCTGGGAGTTAATCTCTCGGATGACGCGGTCATTGACAGAATCCTTCAGTTGCTTCCACCGAGCTACAAGAGCTTTGTGATGAACTTCAATATGCAGGGGATGGAAAAGACCATTCCTGAAGTATTTGCAATGCTGAAATCAACAGAGGTAGAAGTCAAAAAGGAACATCAAGTGTTGATGGTGAATAAAACCACTAAGTTTAAGAAAGGCAAGGGTAAGAAGAACTTCAAGAAGGACGACAAGGGAGTTGCCGCGCCCGGTAAGCAAGCTGCCGGGAAGAATCCAAAGAATGGACCCAAGCCCGAGACTGAGTGTTTTTATTGCAAGGGAAGTGGTCACTGGAAGCGGAACTGCCCCAAATACTTAGCGGACAAGAAGGCCGGCATCATAAAAGGTATATGTGATATACATGTAATTGATGTGTACCTTACCAGTACTCATAGTAGCTCCTGTGTATTTGATACCAGTGCGGTTGCTCACATTTGTAACTCAAAGCAGGAGCTGCGGAATAAGCGGAGACTGGCGAAGGACGAGGTGACGATGCGTGTCGGGAATGGTTCCAAGGTCGATGTGATCGCCGTCGGCACGCTACCTCTACATTTACCTACGGGATTAGTTTTAAACCTCAATAATTGTTATTTAGTGCCAGCTTTGAGCATGAACATTGTATCAGGATCTTGTTTAATTCGAGATGGCTACTCATTTAAACCGGAGAATAATGGTTGTTCTATTTATATGAGAGATATGTTTTATGGTCATGCTCCGATGGTGAATGGTTTATTCTTAATGAATCTCGAGCGTAATGCTACACATATTCATAGTGTGAATACCAAAAGATGTAAGGTTGATAATGATAGTCCCACATACTTGTGGCACTGCCGCCTTGGTCACATAGGTGTCAAACGCATGAAGAAGCTCCATGCAGATGGACTTTTAGAGTATCTTGATTACGAATCATTTGACACGTGCGAACCATGCCTCATGCATAAAATGACCAAGACTCCGTTCTCAAGAACAATGGAGCGAGCAACCAACTTATTGGAAATCATACATACTGATGTGTGCGGTCCAATGAGTGTTGAGGCTCGCGGTGGCTATCGTTATGTTCTCACCCTCACTGATGACTTGAGTAGATATGGGTATGTCTACTTAATGAAACACAAGTCTGAGACCTTTGAAAAGTTCAAGGAATTTCAGAGTGAGGTTGAGAATCAACGTGACAGGAAAATCAAGTTCTTGCGATCAGATCGTGGGGGAGAATACTTGAGTCACGAATTTGGCACACACTTAAGAAAATGTGGAATAGTTTCACAACTCACGCCGCCTGGAACACCTCAGCGTAATGGTGTGTCCGAACGTCGTAATCGCACTCTATTAGATATGGTGCGATCTATGATGTCTCTTACCGATTTACCGCTATCATTTTGGGGCTATGCTTTAGAGACTGCCGCATTCACTTTAAATAGGGCTCCGTCGAAATCCGTTGAGACGACACCATATGAATTATGGTTTGGGAAGAAACCTAAGTTGTCATTTCTAAAAGTTTGGGGATGCGATGCTTATGTCAAGAAACTTCAACCTGAAAAGCTCGAACCCAAGTCGGAAAAATGCGTCTTCATAGGATACCCTAAAGAAACCATTGGATATACCTTCTACCTCATATCCGAAGGCAAGATCTTCGTTGCCAAGAATGGATCCTTTCTAGAGAAGGAGTTTCTCTCGAAAGAAGTAAGTGGGAGGAAAGTAGAGCTTGATGAAGTACTGCCTCTTAAAGTAGAGAGTAGCGCAGCTCAGGAAAATGTTCTTGTGGTGCCTGCACCTATTAGAGAGGAAGTTAATGATGATGATCAAGATACTTCGGATCAAGCTCCTACTGAACTTCATAGGTCCACAAGGACATGTTCCGCACCAGAGTGGTACGGCAACCCTGTCTTGGAAATCATGTTGTTAGACAACGGTGAACCTTCGAACTATGAAGAAGCGATGGCGGGCCCAGATTCCGAAAAATGGCTAGAAGCCATGAAATCCGAGATAGGATCCATGTATGAAAACAAAGTATGGACTTTGACTGACTTGCCCGTTGATCGGCGAGCCATAGAAAATAAATGGATCTTTAAGAAGAAGACAGACGCGGATGGTAATGTGACCATCTATAAAGCTCGGCTTGTCGCTAAGGGTTATCGACAAGTTCAAGGGGTTGACTATGATGAGACTTTCTCACCCGTAGCGAAGCTGAAGTCCGTCCGAATCATGTTAGCAATTGCCGCATTCTATGATTATGAGATATGGCAAATGGACGTCAAAACGGCATTCCTTAATGGTTTCCTTAAGGAAGAATTGTATATGATGCAGCCGGAAGGTTTTGTCGATCCTAAGAATGCTGACAAGGTGTGCAAGCTCCAACGCTTGATTTATGGGCTGGTGCAAGCATCTCGGAGTTGGAACATTCGCTTTGATGAGATGATCAAAGTGTTTGGGTTTATGCAGACTTATGGAGAAGCCTGCGTTTACAAGAAAGTGAGTGGGAGCTCTGTAGCATTTCTCATATTATATGTAGATGACATACTTTTGATGGGAAATGATATAGAACTTTTGGACAGCATTAAGGCCTACTTGAGTAAGAGTTTTTCAATGAAGGACCTTGGACAAGCTGCTTATATATTAGGCATCAAGATCTATAGAGATAGATCAAGACGCCTCATAGGTCTTTCACAAAGCACATACCTTGATAAGATATTGAAGAAGTTCAATATGGATCAGTCTAAGAAGGGGTTCTTGCCTGTGTTGCAAGGTGTGAAATTGAGCTCGGCTCAATGTCCGACCATGGCAGAAGATATAGAAGAGATGAGTGTCATCCCCTATGCCTCAGCCATAGGGTCTATTATGTATGCCATGCTATGTACCAGACCTGATGTAAACCTTGCCGTAAGTTTGGTAGGAAGGTACCAAAGGAATCCCGGCAAGGAACACTGGACAGCGGTCAAGAATATCCTGAAGTACCTGAAAAGGACTAAGGACATGTTTCTCGTTTATGGAGGTGACAAAGAGCTCGTCGTAAAGGGTTACGTCGACGCTAGCTTCGACACAGATCTGGATGACTCTAAGTCACAACCGGGATACGTGTATATGTTGAATGGGGGAGCAGTAAGCTGGTGCAGCTGCAAGCAGAGCGTCGTGGCGGGATCTACATGTGAAGCGGAGTACATGGCAGCCTCGGAGGCAGCGCATGAAGCAATTTGGGTGAAGGAGTTCATCACCGACCTAGGAGTCATACCCAATGCGTCGGGGCCGATCAAACTCTTCTGTGACAACACTGGAGCTATTGCACTTGCCAAGGAGCCCGGGTTTCACAAGAAGACCAGGCACATCAAGCGTCGCTTCAACTCCATTCGTGAAAATGTTCAAGATGGAGACATAGATATTTGTAAAGTACATACGGATCTGAATGTCGCAGATTAGTTGACTAAACCTCTCCCTAGAGCAAAACATGATCAACCCCAGAATTCCATGGGTGTTCGATTCATCACAATGTAACTAGATGATTGACTCTAGTGCAAGTGGGAGACTATTGGAAATATGCCCTAGAGGCAATAATAAAATGATTATTATATTTCCTTGTTCATGATAATTGTCTTTTATTCATGCTATAATTGTATTATCCGGAAATAGTAATACATGTGTGAATACATAGACCACAATGTGTCCCTAGTGAGCATCTAGTTGACTAGCTCGTTGATCAACAGATAGTCTTGGTTTCCTGGCTATGGACATGGGGATGTCATTGATAACGGGATCACATCATTAGGAGAATGATGTGATGGTCAAGACCCAATCCTAAGCTTAGCTCAAAGATCGTGTAGTTCGTTTGCTGTAGCTTTTCTGAATGTCAAGTATCATTTCCTTAGACCATGAGATTGTGCAACTCCCGGATACCGTAGGAGTGCTTTGGGTGTGCCAAACGTCACAACGTAACTGGGTGACTATGAAGGTACATTACAGGTGTTTCCGAAAGTGTCTGTTGGGTTGGCACGAATCGAGACTGGGATTTGTCACTCCATATGATGGAGAGGTATCTCTGGGCCCACTCGGTAATGCATCATCATAATGAGCTCAAAGTGATCAAGTGGTTGATCATCGGATCATGCATTACGGTACGAGTAAAGTGACTTGCCGGTAACGAGACTGAACAAGGTATTGGGATACCGACGATCGAGTCTCGGGCAAGTAACGTACCGATTGACAAAGGGAATTGTATACGGGGTTGCTTGAATCCTCTACATCGTGGTTCATCCGATGAGATCATCGAGGAGCATGTGGGAGCCAACATGGGTATCCAGATCCCGCTGTTGGTTATTGGCCGGAGAGCCGTCTCGGTCATGTCTACGTGTCTCCCAAACCCGTAGGGTCTACACACTTAAGGTTCGGTGACGCTAGGGTTGTAGAGATATGAGTATGTAGTAATCCGAAAGTTGTTCGGAGTCTCGGATGAGATCCTGGATGTCACGAGGAGTTCCGGAATGGTCCGGAGGTCAAGATGATATATAGGAAGTGTAGTTTCGGCCATCGAGAAAGATTCGGGGTCACCGGTATTGTACCGGGACCACCGGATGGGTCCCGGGGGTCCACCGGGTGGGGCCACCCATCCCGGAGGGCCCCATGGGCTGAAGTGGGGAGGGGAACCAGCCCATAGTGGGCTGGTGCGCCCCCCTTTGGGCCCCCCTGCGCCTAGGGTTGGAAACCCTAGGGTGGGGGCGCCTCCACTTGCCTTGGGGGGCACTCCACCCCCCTTGGCCACCGCCCCCCCTTGGGAGATCCAATCTCCAGGGCCGGCGCCCCCCCAGGGGGCCTATATAAAGGGGGGCGAGGGAGGGCAGCCTCCCTCTCCCCTGCTACACCTCTTCCTCTCGCAGAAACTCGGCGAAGCCCTGCTGCGATCATTGCTGCATCCACCACCACGCCGTCGTGCTGCTGGATCTTCATCAACCTCTCCTTCCCCCTTGCTGGATCAAGAAGGAGGAGACGTCATCCGCTCCGTACGTGTGTTGAACGCGGAGGTGCCGTCCGTTCGGCACTTGGTCATCGGTGATTTGGATCACGGCGAGTATGACTCCATCATCCCCGTTGACGGTGTCCTGGACTAGGGGTACTCACCACGTCGTCTCCCGATCTATTAGATTGGGCCGAGGCCCCCATGGCCGTATACTCATGGGCCAGTTTGGACAGCTGCCGCATACAATGAAGATTCCACAAGACTTGGCGATCAAGACAAGGACTCCACCCCACCGGCGTATTCGGCTAGGACTCTTGTTAACCTAGGCCTCTGGTGCATTATATAAACCAGGGCCAGGCTAGTCGATACAATATACAACATACACAACAACAATCATACCATAGGTTAGCTTCTAGGGTTTAGCCTCTCCGATCTCGTGGTAGATCTACTCTTGTACTACCCATATCATCAATATTAATCAAGCAGGACGTAGGGTTTTACCTCCATTAAGAGGGCCCGAACCTGGGTAAAACATCGTGTCCCTTGCCTCCTGTTACCATCCGGCCTAGACGCATAGTTCGGGACCCCCTACCCGAGATCCGCCGGTTTTGACACTGACATTGGTGCTTTCATTGAGGGTTCCGCTATGTGATCGACAAAAGGATCGATGGCTCGCCTGCAGATCAACTGCGACTTCGGCGTATTTGTCACCAGTTCGACTGGTCACCTTGGTTCGACCAAGAATTGTGCCCCGTGTTCGGATCACCATGTTCGGACGAGGGCCTTCATCAAACATCAACTCCGATCTCTATCAAGATCACGGAGGATTATCTATGGAGCTCGGGGGCTCAACGTCAATATTGCCCTCAAGCGACCGTGCTGTTTTTTTTGGACAGTGAACTCGTATCTGCCGCCACCACCTCCTCGAGTATCGCTTTGACGATCACTTTGGCGGAATTGTGCGGAATTGGGTCTATAACAACCCTGGAAAATTTCGTCGAGTTCCGATGGAGGAATCTCTGGAAATCCACGATATACCGGAGCCCTGTCAAATCTGGATGGGAATTTGGATGAGTTTAGGGCGTGGTGTCCAGCTTCTAGCTCGGACGTCCTTTGGAAGATCCAACCGTTGATCAGCTGCGGAATTCCTATATTTACCACCCCTCCGAATTTTAGCTCGATCCGACCGTCCAAACTCCGGGAACCTTCCGATTAGTGCATCACTTTTCGGATCTGTTTTCTGCGCGAAAACGAATCCGACCCGAGTTCGTCCTTTTTATGAACGGGATTTCGGACATCCTTTTTGAAGGAAGTTTTGTATGGGGTATTGTGTTTTGTTCCCGAACACATCCCACTAACTTTAAAATCTTTTGAACATGATCTTCAATATCATGCTGGTGTCAAACCAGTCCGGCAATATTGCTCCACGGCTGCCGACCTGCGCTAGACACGTCGTCACTTTATTGAGCCGAGCTCAACTTCTTCGGATCATCATCTCGGCAAGCCGAACAAGAGCCCGGCATCGCGAAGGATAAATCATCACCAATATCGCCGCGCCACGGATTACACGGAGCGGGCATACCGGCATCGCCGCACGGTCGCTTCATCAAGCCGGCATCGACCACGTCACGACCTGCATCGACAGGGCCGCACTATTGCTTCTTCAAGCTGGTGTCCATCACGCCGACCTACTTCGACTCATCGGCTGACGTCGAGGCTTCGACATCTCGGCTGAACCGGGGGCTTCATCATCTCTTCATCAACCTACTCCGATAACGGGTGTGCGGATCGAGTCCCAATTTTGGGAATCACCTTCCTTCGGATTGCTACAACAAATAAACCAGGTGCTATTAATCCCTAATATTTTTTGCTTGTTGGGGTTCATTTTTCCCAACGAATTATTACTCTGATTTGTCCATCATATGTACACAGGTCTATCAAATGGTGGCTGCATTAACGACTGTCGCATGGTGATCCGGTCAGTCTCCGTATATAGTCCGGCGAATGCCGCATCCGGAACTCGGACCAACCTGTGAATTCAGGCTTTGCCACGCCCTTACCGCATCACGTCGACGCCCTGCATCGACATTGACTTCGGCGCCAGACCATATTTCTTTTATTACTCACTTTGCATTATGCAACGATTTTTTTAATTATCATTATTACTATTATCTCCGGTTTGCACTATTTTTTGTGCACAGGAAAATGATCCGGGGACTTCGGCGTCACTCTGCCGGTCTGCATTGATCGTGCTATGTCACCACTTCGGCGTGTCAAGCTCTCCGCTCCGCCACATCGGGACCAGCTTGAGGGATGGAACCTTGCCCCGCATCAAGCTCGGACCGTGTCATCAATACCGAACACATTAACCAGCTAAGTCGCTTTCATGCTCAAAGCTTTAATTTCTAACTTGTGTTCGGTTCGACCAAGCATTATACTTTTTTGGAAAAAAGTTGCTTGTAAAAAATTTCCTTGTCCAAACTTTGTTTGTGACACATAAATTCAAATACCCCGTTTACTTGGGGGCTTCCTTTATGAACTTTTCCTGTTGCATATGATTATACTTGTACGGCTTCGTTCCTTGTTCGTGTATTACGCCACAATATGCACCATATTGACTTAAGCGATTTGCAAGCTGGTTTGCCTCGCTCCTGTGTTTACCCCTACGTTCCCGATTGTTCGGCTAGGGAGTAAAGGGAGCACCTCTGCGATTGTCACGATCGGGTCAACCGAGCCGGACCTCAGACTAGGTGAAGCCGAAAGCTAGCGCTCTTATAGTTTTCAATGATGGTCGGCACACAACGGAACTCATGAGTACAAAAAATCTATTGCACAAGTCTCATAATAACAATGAGCACCGAAGGAAGGTATCGGTGGGGGTACTATTTTCTCCGAAGATGCTTCTTACACTTCACGGGAATATAGCATAAGTTCCCTGAGCGTGCTTTGTCTGTTACAGCCTTATGGCCTGATTGCCTGGTTATTGGAAACACCATCGATATTCTCGACCGATGGAGTACATAACACTTTTCAGTCCTTGACCGAAGAGGGAGAAGCTGACGGTCGGTTAAGACGCGTTTAAAGTTCGGTTGAACATAGATATGATATAAGTACTTCGGTACATGCAATCATTCTTCTACCCAAGTCACTTGGGGCTCTTAAGTTTATTTGAGCCGTTTTATAATAAGTGTTCTTCTTCTTAGTCGTTGCAAAGTTTTATTATTATTTATCACTCCTTTTTCGACGCGAGTGTGCGGTCACTAGCCGGGGAGCCTAATTTCTCTCTCAAAGCTGCTAGAGTTTAGTTTGCTAAATTGGCCTAATGAGAAGTACTCCGCCCTCGGGATAGGAGGTTGAAGCCGTAGGCTGACCCGCTCGAAGTCTTGAGATAGGATGTATCATGTTAAAGCACGACAGAAGCACTTCTTTTTTCTAAGACCAATTTTCGGATTGGCGCCGAACACTTGATCTTGTTCGGACGTCATGTTTTTACTAACGTTTCTTGGTTTTCCAAGCTTTTTGGCACTTTTAAACTATTTGTGCTTTTCCAGCATTAGTCTCGCAGTGCAACGCCGGACACCTTTAGGGATTCGGCAAAAAAATTCTCAGATATTGCTATATATGCATCGGTTTCGAATTGTGTCTTCGGTCAATAGTTGGGTTGCCCGGCTCCTGCACTTGCTTCCTACGTTCCGTTTTGTTCGGCTAGGCGTGCAAAGGGAGAACCACTGCGATTGTGCTTCCAGCTCACATGGTTAAGCACCTTAGTGGAGAAAGCCGAAAATTGACTTTCACAATAAGCGTAAACTGGTTAGCGATCCGATGACTATGTTAAATGATGGGCCGTTCTTAACATTGGCCGAAGTGTTTACGGCTTGACCCCGACTGTCGCCAAACACTACCGGGGGCGATTAACTACCCTCCGAAACTAAATCCTCGATATTTTGCTCTTACATTAGAGCTGAGGTTTAATGATCATGCTTAGCATGACAACCCAAAGAAAGGAACCGATAGCGGGACTATTTTCTTTGGAAGACATTTCTTCTGTTAAACAGTAATATAACTCTCTACGTACCTTTGTTTATAAAACCGTATGGCCAGATTGCCTTGTTTGTTGTAAATCTTTGCCCTCATAAAGGTTTTATAAAGTAGGACAAACACTCCTCGGCTACTGGCCGAGGAGGTGGAAGCCGATGGTCGGTTAACAAAGTTTTGTACAATGGGATCTGAGCATTAATGACGTAAAGCACTTGGATACATAGAGTCATTACACATAATTTGTGATTTTACTATGGATATTGATCCTTAATTCGGCCACCCGTGCCCGCATTAAGGCTCGGGGGCTACTGGGCTTCGGGCTTATTATTTAAAAATATTAAAGGGGCACATCGATCCCCTGATCTGGTGTTGCCACCCGACTAGTGTCTCGGGGGCTACTGCATTGCTTGTCCAATGCAAAAAAAATTATGTGCAATATAGTTTCCGAGGAGATTTTGATCCTCAGGTTGGCCGGCCACACCCAACCTGAGTCACGAGGACTAAGCATGCCGCTTTTAGTGTCCCGAAGTATTCTGCCGAGCTTGGACTTGATCCTCAGGCCGATTTTGCAAATCAACCTGAGTCTCAACGGCTACTAGGATCAATGGTCTTACGTCATCCTTCAGGTGCATCTTGGGTTTTAGACCGATACACACCTTGAGGGCTACTGGCTATATATCTCGGCAGAGAATAAATTGCACCAACAAAAAATATTCACAAAAATCGGCCCACATTCGGGGTGGTGCACCAGCTCGGAAGCAGTCCGGCATAAAGCTCGGGCGCTAGTGGCTGGCTCCGTAGAGGGCATTTCCGGCGTTAAGCTCGGCTAAACTCCTTGAAACTTTTTTGAACCAAGGTGATATGACACCTCGGATATAGTCCGGCATTGGAGCTCGGATACATAGTCCGGCGTTGGAGCTCGGATGCATTCCGGGGTTAGAGCTGGGAAGCGGTCCGGCATTGGTGCTCGGCTGCAAAAGATACCTCGAATACAGTCCAGCGTTAGAGCTCGGACGCAAGAGGACACTGCCTCCCGGGAACAACTTCAAACCCGAGGTCTGGCATAAAAATAATAAGGCATTGATAAAGGCCGGAAACTTAAAGGGGCTCCTCGGATACCCGGCATATAAACTCGTCGAATGCATTTCGGCGATCCTCAAGATTGAAGATGAGAAGATTTGTTGAACCAGTTTTCAAGACCGACGACCGAAGATGAAGAACAGTTCGGAAGAATCGAGGAGCGTCCCTAACTTGAAGACCGGTTCAGGGGGCTACTGACAGTGTCCTGGACTAGGGGGTACTCACCACGTCGTCTCCCGATCTATTAGATTGGGCCGAGGCCCCCATGGCCGTATACTCATGGGCCAGTTCGGACAGCTGCCGCATACAAGGAAGATTCCACAAGACTTGGCGATCAAGACAAGGACTCCACCCCACCGGCGTATTCGGCTAGGACTCTTGTTAACCTAGGCCTCTGGTGCATTATATAAACCAGGGCCAGGCTAGTCGATACAATATACAACATACACAACAACAATCATACCATAGGCTAGCTTCTAGGGTTTAGCCTCTCCGATCTCGTGGTAGATCTACTCTTGTACTACCCATGTCATCAATATTAATCAAGCAGGACGTAGGGTTTTACCTCCATCAAGAGGGCCCGAACCTGGGTAAAACATCGTGTCCCTTGCCTCCTGTTACCATCTAGCCTAGATGCATAGTTCGGGACCCCCTACCCGAGATCCGCCGTTTTTGACACCGACATTAGTGCTTTCATTGAGGGTTCCGCTGTGTGGTCGACAAAAGGATCGATGGCTCGCCCGCAGATCAACTGCGACTTCGGCGTCTTCGTCACCAGTTCGACTGGTCACCTTGGTTCGACCAAGAATTGCGCCCCGTGTTCGGATCACCATGTTCGGACACGGGCCTTAATCAAACATCAACTCCGATCTCTATCAAGATCACGGAGGAATTATCTATGCAGCTCGGGGGCTCAACGTCAACATTGCCCTCAAGCGACCGTGCTGTTTTTTGGACAGCGAACTCGTATCTGCCGCCACCACCTCCTCGAGTATCGCTTTGACGATCGCTTTGGCGGAATTGTGAGGAATTGGGTCTATAACAACCCTGGAAAATTTCGTCGAGTTCCGATGGAGGAATCTCTGGCAATCCACGATATACCGGAGCCCTGTCAAATCTCGATGGGAATTTGGATGAGTTTAGGGCGTGGTGTCCAGCTTCTAGCTCGGACGTCCTTTGGAAGATCCAACCGTTGATCAGCTGCGGATCATATGAGCGCTTTCCTTTATATAAGAGTTTGTCCAGGCTTGTCCTTTGCTACAAAAAGGATTGAGCCATCTTGGTGCACCTTATTTACATTTACTATTTGTTACCTGTTACAAATTACCTTATCACAAAACTATCTGTTACCGATAATTTCAATGCTTGCATAGAATACCTTGTTGAAAACCGCTTATCATTTCCTTCTGCTCCTCGTTGGGTTCGACACTCTTACTTATCGAAAAGGCTACGATAGATCCCCTACACTTGTGGGTCATCAGCAAGCCTTGCAAGCAATGTGACTAATGAGTTAGTTGCGGGATGATACATTACGGAACAAGTAAAGAGGCTTGCCGGTAACAAGATTGAACTAGGTATGAGGACACCGATGGTCGAATCTCGAGGAAGTAACATACAGTTGACAAATGGAATAACGTATGCTGTTATGCAGTGTGACCGATAAAGATCTTCGTAGAATATGTAGGAGCCAATATGAGCATCCAGGTGTTGGGGAACGTAGCAAAAATTCAAAATTTTCCTACGTGTCACTAAGATCTATCTATGGAGAAACCAGCAACGAGGGGAAGGAGAGTGCATCTACATACCCTTGTAGATCGCTAAGTGGAAGCGTTCAAGAGAACGGGGTTGAAGGAGTCGTACTCGTCGTGATCCAAATCACCGGTGATCCTAGTGCCGAATGGACGGCACCTCTGCCTTCAACACACGTACAGCCCGGTGACGTCTCCCTTGCCTTGATCCAGCAAGGAGAGAGGGAGAGGTTGAAGAAGACTCCATCCAACAGCAGCACAATGGCGTGGTGGTGCTGGAGGAGCATCGTGATCCAGCAGGGCTTCGCCAAGCACCGCGAGATATGAGGAGAAAGAGAGGTAGGGCTGCGCCAACAAGAGAAGAAAATTCACGTCTCTGTGGGCTGCTCCTTTGCCTCCACTATATATAGGGGGAGAGGAGGGGCTGTGCCCCCACCTAGGGTTCCACCCTAGGGGCGGCGGCCAGCCCAGATCCCATCTGGTGGGGCGGCCAAGGGGAGGGGGAGAGGGAGGCGCACCAGGCATGGGCCCTAAGGCCCATCTGCCCTTAGGGTTTGCCCCCTCCTCCCCTTAGGCGCCTTGGGCCCTTGTGGGGGGGCACACCAGCCCACCTGGGGCTGGTACCCTCCCACACTTGGCCCATGCAGCCCTCCGGGGCCGGTGGCCCCACTTGGTGGACCCCCGGGACCCTCCTGGTGGTCCCGGTACGTTACCAATAAAACCCGACTTCCCATATATAAATCTTTACCTCCGGACCATTCCAGAACTCCTCGTGACGTTCGGGATCTCATACGGGACTCCGAACAACATTCGGTAACCACATACAAACTTCCTATCGGGTGGTATGTGCGACATATGCGAACGGGTGGCTTATCATTGTGGGAGCCAGTAAGACATCGCCGGTGCCTGGAAACGGGATAAGGCAAAGACATGCACGCCGGCGGATCTTACCCAGCTTCGGGGCTCTCCGTGGAGATAATACCCCTACTGCTGCTCTGCGGGGTCTCCGCATGATCACTAGATGAACAAGTAGCTACACAATGCTCCTTGAGCTGTTTGGTGGGAGGAGGAAGAAGGATACGGCTAGCCTGCTTCTTCTCCTTATGTGGTGTCTAGGACTAGCTGGGGGTCCAACCCTTTGCATGGGTGCCCCGGGGGGTTTATATAGGCCTACCCCCCGGGGGTACAATGGTAATCTGACTGGGCGCGGGGCCCAGCCGTCTGTGACCGCGCTCGCCGGCTTCTGCGCCGACTGCTGGGGCCCGCCGGCTGGCGGGTCCCGCCGGCTACCAACTCCTTGGCAACAGGCAGGCCCCACTGCCAAGGGTCTTGTCAATGGCTGGTTACTGTTGCCTCATGCTGATGACGAGGGCTTCGTCGAGGTAAGCATGGCTACAGTGCCGCCGGACGGCGGGCGATTACCGTAGCCTTACCGCGTCTTGTCTCCTTAATGGGGCGTCTTCTTCGAGGGGGGAAGTGAGCCGGCTGCGGGGAGCCGGCCCCGTCTCGGGCCGACTGGGGGAGGCCAGGCCGCCTTCGGGTGTCTCTCTGCCCGAAGGGGCCCACCGCCCGTGGGCCGTACTGGTAGCCCGTCATGGATGACATCAGGGTCAACATGGCAACAGTGCCGCGCCGGACGGGTCATGGCCACTCCGTACGGCGCACTGTGCCAGGCGTGCTCCGGGATACGGGGGTGACAGGCTTTACTGTAGCCACGCCCCGTCTCATCGCCGCTAGGTGGATGCAAACTTTGAGGGTACGGTCTCGACCGCTTTATGGGAGCCGGCTTCTTGGAGTCGGCCTCCTCATGTCCGGCTTCTTGGAGTCGGCATCTTGGAGCCGGCTTCTTCGAGTCGGCCTCCATGGTTTTCTTCATGAGGGGTAAAGTCGGGCCGCCTTCTTCGAGCTGGCCTGGGTGACAACCAGCAAGGGGAAGGCGGCCCCACATCTTGGATTCATGAGAGCCGGACAGGCTCGTAATTTTTTCAGAAGGGCCAGGGGAAGCCGGCTAGGCTACCCATGGCTATTTACTCCGACAGTAGTCCCCGAAGCTGATCGAGCTTCAAGGCAGACAGAGGGACGAGAAGCTTGGTCAGCTTCCTATCCTGAAGAGCCGGCTTTGCTTGTGCACGCCGACTTCAGAGAGCTCCGGTTCTCGTAGGCGGGAACGCGGACCACGTGGCGAGGAAATCCTGCCAACGCACGCACGTGACGGGACGTCGCCGCAGGCCCGGGCCCGCCACTCGCAGGCCTCGGTCTGAGCGCGGATCTTCCAAGGCCCACATGGACCGCTCGCCTTCCCGCGGCGTTTTTATTCCGCCATCATGGCACTGTAATCGCGGGACGTGGGGGAGTGGGCACGATCGATCCCCACGCTTCCCCACGCCACGCCTCCTCGGTTCCGCCACGCGAGCCTATAAGTAGGGGGAGGAGGGGGAGCGACAGAGGTTCGCACGCTCTCTCTCGCTCCTGCCCTTCTCGTCCTCCTCTTTTCCTCTCGTTGCCGCCGCAACCTCCCGTCTCAGCGCCGCCGCGGCGCCACATCGTCTTGCTCCCATGGCGCTGTCGAGCTCATGGGATGGCTCCAACGTCCATGAGGACCATGTTGTGTTCCTCCGCCAGACTCGGCGCCTGCCCAACGCCAACCTCGTGCGGGTCCGCCTGGCGCCGGAGACGGAGATCTCGCCGGCACCGAAGGAGGGCGAGCGGGTCGTCTTCCGCTCGCACTTCCTACGCGGCTTCGGCCTTCCGACGAGCAGATTTCTACGCTCCTTCCTCGAGTTCTACAACCTTCAGCCGCATCACCTCACGCCCAATGCGGTGATGCTGCTGTCGGCCTTCGTCTCCCTCTGCGAAGGCTTCTTGGGGCTGCTCCCCACGCTGGAGCTCTGGGGGAGTTCTTCCAGAGCAAACTCAGCACCATCGTTGCCGGCATGCCCGCCCCCTGCGGGGCCTTCATCGCCATAAGGAGGGCGGGCGAGAACAACCCGTTCCCGCCCATCCCCCTGATCCAGTCGGTGAAGATCTGGCAGAAGTCATACTTCTACGTGAAGAACGTCGCCGAGCAAGGAGACCACGTCAACCTGCCGGCTTACGTAGCCGGCCCGGCGGCTGGGAGGCAGCCCTCATGGAGTTTCCGGTCCCAGTCACTGTTTCAGTCCGGGAATGCTGCTGTCTCCCGGCTTCGGGTGATGATCCAGTCGGAAGGTCTGAGCGGGGCCGACTTGGTGGCCGCCTTCGTGGAGCGCCGGATATGTCCTCTCCAAAGCCGGCCCCACATGATGTGCCAGATGAGCGGCCGGTTCCACCCATGCCGGCTGAGCACCAGGGAGATGCCTCATGCGGAGGTATCGTACATGGTAAATTACATCTCCAATTGCAAGCTCGCCAAGGACTGGCGATACGGCAAGGCGCCGTACTCTCGCGCCAACCCTCCGCCCGTGGTAAGTTTTCTTTTCTTCCTTCTTTTCGTTGGTAGCCGGCTTTATGACGGCCGGCTTCTGATCAGTCGGTTCTTCTTAGCAGAACCCTCTTCTCCCGCCGACAACTGGGGCAGCGGGGATAGAACGCCAGTACGCCCCCGACCGCACGGTGGACGACGTCGACGACCCGGACTTGGGGGCGGCCGCCATGGAAGACGCCGTCGTGGGGGACGACGCCGAGCCCGGGGGCACAAGGCTCACCGCCAGCTTCGAGGACTGGCCGGATGATTTCGAAGCCGAAGTTGCCCCGCGTCGCCTGCCGGTGGCCGACCATCAGGGTGCAGGCTCGTCCATCGCGCCGGCTGCCGGCGGCGGTGCACAGAAGCGCCGGGCCGCTTTAGGCCTCTTCGGCAGTCGGCCGAAAAAGTCCAAAGCCTCCACCGCAGCGACCAAGCGAGACGAGGCGGCTGCGAAAGCGGCCTGCTTCCGCAAGGCGGTGAAGCAGCCTCGGGCGGTCTCAGCATAAGTCGTCAATTGCCTTGTCGCATGCTCTACATCATTCTCTTCTTGTTCGAGCATTCTTCTTAATTTCTTCCGCTTGCTGGACAGGGCGCCGCTTTCCCTTGAGCGTGGTCCGGGCGGCTCCGTAGTTGGGCCAGCTGGAGGTTCTTCAAGCTCCCGCCGCGTGGACCCCCGCGCCGACCTCAGGGAGGCCACAGAGCGGAACGCCCGTGAAGCGCGGGAGGAGCGCGAGGCGGCGGAGAAAGCAGCCGCCCAGGCGGCGAGGGAGCAGGCCGACGCGGCAGCCAAGGCCCAGACGGAGGCGGCGACCGCGGAGCCGGAGGTGGAGGGTTCGCGCAACCAGCCTCCGCTGCTCGCCATTCCCCTCCAAGCCGTGGCCCCTGACACCCCATTGCCCTTGGCGGAGGAGATCGTCCAAGACCCGCCGCTGATGGGAAGGGGGGAGGACCCCGTGGCCTTTGCGAGGAAAGCGCCGCCAGCAGCGCCAACCGGAGCGGGCCAAGGCGGCCAATCGTCAGTGGCGCCAGAGGGGCCGATCGGGGGTGAGCCGGAGAACAGAGCCGGCCTCGAGCTGCAGCCGGCGACGGGCCGGCGCGCAGGGGGAGGTGCCGCTCCGCCGGAGTTGCGCCGAGTCGCGGGCGCAGGCCAGTCGACGGAAGATCTGGAGGCGGCCAGCACTGCCACGTCCGAGTGGACTCCCAGCGGGGGGACTGGCGAGCTGAATGTGGTGGCTCAAGGGGTCCGGAGCCGGCTGCAAGCTCAGGCCGCCCTGCTGCAACAGTTCACCCAGGAGTTCTTGTCGACACGATCCACCATCCGGGTGAGTCCTTCGTTCTTGGCTGCTTTGCTCTCTTTATTTCTTCCGTGGGGGCGCGTCAGCGCACCCACTGGGTGTAGTCCCCGAGATTCGGGCCGACTGCTGCGTAGTCGGGTCGGATCTTTCTTGACGGCTACCTTAGTTTTGCCTCTTGTCTGAATTTCCAGGAATATCACAACCTCCGTGCTGCCGCCTTCAACTCCCAGGCTCGGGAGTTGAGCCGGAGGACTGACGACCTGGCCGACAGCCGAAGTAAGTACTTGATCTTGTCTGTCTCCTGTGGGGGTGCGTCAGCGCACCCACTGGGTGTAGTCCCCGAGATTCGGGCCGACTGCTGAGCAGTCGGGTCAGATCTTTCTTGACGAATCTTTCCTTATTGGTTTTTCTATTTCTTTGTCTTCAGGGGCCAACGCCGACTTGAGGAAGGAGCTCGGCGAGGCGAAGGCCGCCCTTCATACCAAGGATGCCGAGTACGCTGCCTTGGTCCAAGAGCGTGATCGCCTGGCCAAGAAGCTGGCCGACCAGGAGAAGAGCCACAAGGCGGCCCTGCAGGTGGCGCAGGATAGCGAAGCCGCCCTGAAGGCAGAGTATGAGACCGAGGCGGCGAGCTGGGCTGAGACCCGGCGAGCCCTGGATGAAGGCTTCGACCGGATCAAGGATTTGATTGACGGTAAGCCGCCTTCCTCGCCCCTCTCCTGCCCCTTGCCGCCTGGGTTTTTGGCTTAACTTGAGCTGCTGCTTGTTTTTTGGTGCAGACTACTTTCCCGGCTACTCCGTCTTTGCCGCCCAAAGCATCGAGGCCCATCGCGAGGCGCGCCATCAGGCGGGGGCCAACATCGCGCCGGATGCGAACCGGACGCTTGAGGAGCAGCTCTTGGCTGTCCAGGCGCGGTTGCAACCGGCTCATCGGATGCTTCGCCGGCTCCAACGTGCCGGGGCGCAAGTGTTGGCCGCCCTCTGGCCCGGTGAGACGATCCCCCGCACCCAAGCCGAACTGCCGACTGGCTAGAGGTCGCAGTCGGTCGCTTTGAGGCTTGGAAGGCGTCCGCGGCCTGCCTCGGAGCCGGGCGGGCATTGGAGTTCATTCGGGCTTGGTACCCAGGGCTGAGCCTGGACCAGCTACGCACTTGGCGGATGGAGGCCGACGTGGAGCTAGAGGAGGTGAGGCCGGCTATCGCCCAGCGAGCTTCGACGATCGCCGAGTGCACCGACATCAGCGTTTTCGCACCCGAAATCGATGATGACAGTGTTGCTCAGCCGGAGGAGTGGTTCGGGCTGAACCCGGCGGTGGGCGAGGACTCGGCGGAGGAGATTGCCTCCATTGACGAGGGCGAGGATGATAAAGAGGAGGACAGCGAAGACGTCGAGCCGGCTGGTGGAACAACCGGCCGACCTCAGGCCGACCGTGCATCCAGCAACGAGGCGCGTGGAAGCGCGCCCTCTACGGGAGGCGGTGACCAAGCCGAAGTTCGCCAGCCGGCCGCTCCTTCAGCCGGCACGACCATCTCCGCCAACCAGTCCGGCTCGTCGGTCGCTCCGCCAGCTTGACCTGCCGTCTTTATCTTTCCTGCTTATTGTCTTTTGAACAATCTTCATTAAATTTTTGCAGTTCCACCCACTGGGGGTGTATCCAAACTATGTTGAATGCTGGCCTCTCGGAGGTCTTTTATGTAAATATTGTTATGTGCATGTTTGGTTTCCATTCGCGTATGCTTTTTATCCTTAGGCCTTTTCCTTTGCCGCCTTCCCTCTTTGGGGAGGCAAGTACTTGAGCTTTCTTGGATTGAAGTGAAGTGAATGGAAACCGGCTGGCCGGCTACTCTGGTAGCCAGTCGGCGGTGGGAGAAAAAACCGGCTTTTGTTATATTAGTCCGTTAGTCCCTAGCCGTTTTTCGTGTGGGCGCCCGTTCCTGCCTTTAACTCTTGCCAGCCGGACAGCTGGTTCTTCGAACTGCGACTTTTGGCAAGAGAAGGCTTGGGAGCCGGCACACTACTTGTCTGACTGCGGGTACGACTTCTAATATAACTCCATTCTGCCAGTCCCCGAGCCGACTAATCGAACCCGGTGCCGGACGGAATAAGTAAATGAAATGACAAGGTCATAAGCATGATACTTTTCATTCATAAATAAGGGATGGCAGTCCCCGAGCCCTCCTCGGGGGGCCTATTGTCTCGTACTTAATACAAAAGTTAGCGTGATACATAATGCATTTCAACTGTAAAATTTTCAAAGGAGGTTGGCGTTCCATGGTCGTTCCGACTCCTTGCCGGAGTCGTCTCTCTTGCGTGCCTTCGGCTTCTGTGCGTCGATCAGGTAGTAGGAGTCGTTGCCTAGAGCTCTGCTGATGATGAAGGGGCCTTCCCAAGGGGCCGAGAGTTTGTGCTGGCCGACTGTTCGCTGGATCAGCCAGAGCACAAGATCGCCCTCTTGGAAAGATCTTGGCCTGACCTTCCGGCTGTGGTAGCGGCGCAAACCCTGCTGGTAGATGGCAGACCGGCTGAGGGCTAACAGCCGGCTTTCTTCCAGCAGGTCGACGTCGTCTTCTCGTGCTTCCTTGGCCTCCGCTTTCCGTGTACATGGTTACTCGAGGCGAGTCGAACTCGATGTCAGTTGGGATGACCGCCTCGGCACCATACACAAGGAAGAAAGGGGTGAAGCCGGTTGACTTGTTTGGCGTAGTGCGCAGACTCCAGAGGACAGCCGGCAGCTCATCGAGCCAACAGCCGGCTGAACGCTCCAGAGGTACGACCAGTCGGGGCTTGATGCCGGAGAGGATGAGGCCGTTGGCTCGCTCGACCTGGCCGTTTGACTGCGGGTGGGCGACGGACGCTAAGTCCAGCCGTATACCTTGGGCTGCGCAGAAACGTGCCAAGGCTCCTTTGGCAAAATTCGTGCCATTGTCGGTGATGATGCTGTGTGGCACGCCGTACCGAGTTGTTATGTCTGCGATGAATGTTACAGCAGTCGGCCCATTCAGCTTCTTGATCGGCTTTGCCTCAATCTACTTGGTGAATTTGTCCACGGCGATGAGCAAATGCGTCATGCCGCCGCGCGCCGTCTTGAATGGGCCCACCATGTCCAGTCCCCAAACGGCGAAGGGCCAGGTGAGGGGAATGATCTTGAGTGCCGAAGCTGGCATGTGTTGCTTGGAGCTGAAAAGTTGGCACCCTTTGCAATATTTAACTAATTCCTTGGCGTCATCCAAGGCAGTGGGCCAGAAGAAACCATGGCGGAAGGATTTGGCGACAAGTGATCTTGAGGCCGCATGGTGGCCGCATTCTCCTTGGTGAATGTCTCTGAGGATTGCAATGCCCTTCTCTTGCTCGACGCACCGTTGGAGGATTCCAGTGACACTGCGCTTGACGAGCTCTTTGTTGACGATTGTGTATGCTCCGGCTCAGCGTTGGACTTGTCTTGCCTCTGCTTCGTCAGCCGGCAGATCTTAGTTTACTAGGAAGTTGACGATGGACTGAGCCCATGACGGAGCCGCGACTTCTCCCACTGCCAATGTGGCTATAGCCACCAGGGTGGGCGGGCTGGGTGGTGAAATCCTGGAGTCGGCCGCCAGCTGTTGTGCTGGTGCAGTCCCCGGGCCGGCTACCGCAGTCCCCGAGCCGGGTATGGCAGTCCCCGAGCCGGGTGTGGCAGTCCCCGAGCCAGTTGCCGAAGTCCCCGGGCCGGCTGCGGGAGTCTCGGGGTCGCTTGCTAGTTTCTTCGAGCCGGACCCAGCCGCATCGGGGTCAGGCGCCACGAAGATGGAGTCGGACTCTGGAGACGGCTTGATGGACGCTTGAGGAGGCGTTGTAGAGCGACGCCGGTTGGAATTGCTTGCCGAGTGGAGCCTATTCGAGCCAGGGCATCGACCGGCTCGTTGTCGGCTCGCGGTACGTGCAGGAACTCGCATCCTTCAAAGTATCCGCTGAGTTGTTGAACCAGGAAGCGGTAGCTCGCCATGTTTGCGTCCTTGGCATCCCAGTCGCCGGATGATTGTTGGACCACCAAGTCCGAGTCGCCATAGCATAGGATCCGGCGAATGCCGAGTTCTTTGGCAAGCCGGAGCCCGTGTATGAGCGCCTCATACTCGGCCACGTTGTTGGAGGCGGCAAAGTGAATTTGCAGCGTGTATCTGAGCTTGTCGCCCTTGGGAGAGGTAAGGACGATACCGGCTCCCAAGCCGGTGCGCATCTTGGACCCGTCAAAGTGCATGCGCCAATGGGTGGAGTCAGGAGCCGGCGGCAGGTACTGGGTCTCGGCCCAGTCGACGAGGAAGTCGGCCAGTGCTTGGGACTTGATGGCGGTGCGGGGCTGGTAGAAGATCGTGTAAGGGGCCAGCTCGATGGCCCATTTCGCCACCCGGCCGGATGCGTCCCGGCTGCTTATGATCTCGGCCAGCGGGGCGGTGCATACGACCGTGACGGGGTGCTCTTGAAAGTAGGGCTTCAGCTTCTTGGCGGTGAAGTACACGCCGTAACACATCTTCTGGTAGTGCGGGTAGTTCTGCTTTGAAGTGGACAACACCTCGCTCAAATAATACACTGCCTCTGGACCGGCTGGGCTCGGCCTTCTTCTGGGCGTTGGACTACGATGACGGTGCTGACCACCCGGCTGGTTGCGGCAATGTAAAGGAGCATGGGCTCTTTCTCAGTCGGCGCCGCCAGGACGGGCAGCGTGGCCAGCATCTTCTTCAGCTCGTGAAAAGCTTGGTCGGCCTGGTCGTTCCACTCGAAGTGAGTGCTCTTCTTCATGAGGCGATAGAGGGGGAGAGCTTTCTCTCCGAGCCGGCTGATGAAGCGGTTCAAGGAGGCCAAGCACCCGGTGAACTTTTGAATGTCTCGAAGCTTGGTGGGGATCGTCATTCTCTCGATGGCCTTGATCTTCACCAGGTTGCATTCGATGCCGCGTTAGGAGACCAGGAAGCCTAGAAGCTGGCCGGCTGGCACTCCAAACACGCATATCTCGGGGTTGAGCTTGATTTGGAACCGTCGTAAGTTCTCAAACATTTCCTTGAGGTCTCCCAGCAAGGTGCCGCGCTTCTCCGTCTTCACCATGATGTCGTCCACGTAAACGTGAGCGTTTCTGCCGAGTTGCTTGAGGATGCACTTCTGCATGCAACGCTGAAAAGTGGCACCGGCATTTCTCAAGCCGAATGTCATAGTCAGGTAGCAGAAGGCTCCAAATGGCGTGATGAAGGCGGTCTTCAGGCGGTCGTCCGGATCCAGCTTTATCTGTTGATATCCGGAGTAAGCATCCAAGAAACTCAACAGCTCGCATCCGGCTGTGGAGTCTATCACTTGGTCAATCCTTGGCAGGGCAAAAGGATCTTTGGGACAGGCCTTGTTGAGGCTCGTGTAGTCTATACACATGCGCCACTTGTTATTCTTCTTTAGCACAAGGACCGGGTTGGCAAGCCATTCTGGAAAGAAAACTTCCATAATGAAGCCAGCTGCCAGAAGCCGGGCTATCTCCTCTCCCACAATCCCGCGCTTCTCCTCCGACAGTCGGCGGAGGGGTTGTTTGACTGACTTTGCGTCTTCTTGGACGTGTAGTTTGTGCTCGGCGAATTTCCTCGGAACACCCGGCATGTCCTTGGGGGACCATGCAAAGATGTCCCGATTCTCACGGAGGAAATCGGCAAGCTCGCCTTCCTATTTGCTGTTCAGGTTTGCCCCGATGACGGCAAACCTCTCTGGATGCTCGGGGTCAAGAGGTATCTTCTTCGTCTCCTTGGCCGGCTGGAAGGATCCTTGAGCATCGTGCTCCTTGGGGTCGGGGGACACGGCCGACTGCTTACCGGCTATGGCAATGACTCGGTCCAACATCTTCTTTTCTGCGGCAATCACAAGGGACTCGGCCAGCCGGCTGCTGGCTGCCGCGCACTCAGAGGACTTCTTGTAATCGTCGGCTACGGTGATGACGCCTTTGGTGCTTGGTATCTTAATCTTGAGGTATGCATAGTGGGGAACTGCCATGAATTTGGCCAAGGTAGGTCGGCCAAGCAATGCATGGTAAGGGCTCTCTAGGTCCACCACTTCAAACCAGATCGCTTCCCGGTGGAAATGCTCCTTGTCCCCAAAAAGTACATCGATCTTAATCTTGCCAATGGGGGCGCAGGATAAGCCGGGTACGATGCCATGAAACACTGTCCGAGTAGGCATGAGCTGCTTCGTCTTGACGTTTAGCTTCTCCAGGGTGTCACGGTACAGGATGTTGATGCTGCTCCCGTCGTCTATCAACACACGGGAGAAGCGGGCAGCGCGTCTGTCCGTCGCGAGGGTGGCTTCCAGGACCAGGGCATAAGAACCGGGAGACGGCATCACCTCTGGATGGTCGGCCCGGCTCCAGCTGATGGGCTTTTCTGACCAATGCATGTGTCTGGCGGGGTCGGCAGCGACCACGCTAACTTCCTGATGCTCTCGGCGTTTGCTGCGCCGGTCTTCGGGCTGGCTTGTAAAGATGATGTACGTTGCTTGCTCGTCAGGGAACTCGTCATGCACGGCTCCGACCGCGGGCCGAGCTGCCGGAGGCGGCGGAGGCGGAGGCGGCGGGCCGGCCGGCGGAGGCGGCGCGAGCCCCTCGCCTTTGGAGATTCGGGCGAGCCAATGGCACTTCCGGGTTGTGTGGTTGGACGGCTTCGCGCCGCTGTGGAACTTGCACGGGGCGTCGAGAGTTTGCTCATAGGAGAAAGCCGGCTGCTTAGCCGGCCGGCCGCCCTTGGATTTCTTGGGCGCGGGCCGCCCTTTAGGTGGCACGTCTTCAACTGTGGCCACCTGCCGACTGGCGGGAGGCGGCGCGGGGCCCTTGCGCTAGTGGTCGTTCGAGTGGGGGCGTCGGCCGGAATCCCCAGCCGGCGTCTTGGGCGCCGGGTTGAGTACCTCTCCGTACGCATCTACCCGGAGCTCGGTCTTCATCGAGGAATCGGCGGTGGCGTACTTGTCCGCTATGTCCAGAAGCTCGTCGAGGGTAGCCGGCTCGTCGCAGAGGAGCTTGTGCTTGAGGAGGGTGCCTTCTCGGCATCCGGCTGTAAAGTACTCGATGGCTTGCACCTCGTGCACCCCTTCGCAAGAATTGCGGAGCTCGGCCCAACGCGTGAGGTAGTCAAGAGTGGACTCGGCGGGGCCTTGTACGCACAAGGAGAGCTGTCTGGGCTTGGGAGCCCGCTTGTAGGTGCTGGTGAAGTTGCGGATGAAAGCTTCGGTGAAATCTAGCCAGCTGTTGATGCTGAGAGGCTTGAGGCTGTTGAGCCAGGTTCGCGCCGTGCCTTGCAGCATGAGGGGCACGTACTTCACGGCAACGCGCCGGCTGCCGTTGGCTATGCTGACCGCCATGGAGTAGTCGATCAACCAATCTTCCGGCTTCACGGAGCCGTTGTACTTGGGCGTGTTTCTTGGGAGCGAGAACCCTTTGGGGAAAGGCTCGTCGCGGATGCGGGGGCCGAAACAAGGCGGGCCGACATCGTCTTCTTCTTCCAACGCCAGCGATCGCGCCAGGCGGTCAATCCGATGGCGGGCCTCGTTCTCGCCGACTCCTTCGCGGCGACCTAGTCGGCCGCTGAGAGTCGGGTGCGCCACTGGCGGCGGGGTGGGATATCTCTCTCCACGGGGTCGAGGCGGAGGCGGGTTGCCCTGCCATTCCATGGCTCGGGGATGGCCGTCCGCGTCTCGCTCGATGGAGATTCGGGTCTGGCTGCGGCTGGCAGCCGGCTCTTTCTCGCGCCGCGCGCGGGTGTCGCTCGTAGCCGGCGTCCGAGACGTTGCGCCGTGATCTCGGCGCGGGGGAGGGCTTCCCGCGCGGGCGTCTGCTTCATGTTGCTGCGCGGCTGCATCAATCAGTTGCTGGATGCGCCGGGTCATGTGGGGGAGGTCTTCGGCCTCCAAGCCGTCCAACTCGTCTACGGCCGCCTGGGCGGCACGCAAGTTCTTGAGCGGAGTGGCATAGACCGGGCGGTCGACTCCCAGCGTGTCGGCAATGACGGCGCCGCATTGCTTGACAAGGCCGGCCCGGCTTGGCCCGCTCGGGGCTGGCGTGCCGAAGGCGGCGCGGTCAGCTTTGCGCTGATAGGCCTCAGTGAGGCGTCTCACGGAGGCCAGCCTCCGGCCCTCTGCGAGGAGGGCGAGGCGGCGTGCCTCCAGTGCTTCGTCGTCGGCATTGGCCGGGAGGGGGCAGACAAGTCGTGGGCGCTCTCGTCGGCCGGGCCGCCGTGGCCAACAACCATCACTTCGGTGGTGACAGCATCGCAACCGTCGGCTCGAGGAAGCGGGTCGTTGTAGATCCTGACGTTGGTGGGGAAGGTGTCGTAGGAGGCCGTGTCGGAGTCGACAGGCATCGGGTCGGTGGAGCCAACCGACTCCAGATCCACAGCGGGCTCGCTGGAGACATGGAGCTGGCCGAGGAGGTTGGCGAGGTGATCGGTGCCCACATCGGAGGCGAGCTCGTCGGAGATGAGGATTTCGTCGGGGAAATCGGTGAGGCTGCTCGCCGCGCGGATGCTGGTGACGCCTTGCAGCGCGTCGTGGCAAGCGCCATCTGGCGTGCCGGGCTGGCTACGCTCGCTGGGGAGGAAGAGGGTTCCCGTCCAGAACAGGTCTCCGGACGACGGTGCACCTGGCCCCACGGTGGGCGCCAAATGTCGGGTGGTAGGTGCGACATATGCCAACGGGTGGCTTATCATTGTGGGAGCCAGTAAGACATCGCTGGTGCCTGGAAACGGGATAAGGCGAAGACATGCATGCCGGCGGATCTTACCTAGCCTCGGGGCTCTCCGTGGAGATAACACCCCTACTGCTGCTCTGCGGGGTCTCCGCATGATCACTAGATGAACAAGTAGCTACACAATGCTCCTTGAGCTGTTTGGTGGGAGGAGGAAGAAGGACACGGCTAGCCTGCTTCTTCTCCTTGTGTGGTGTCTAGGACTAGCTGGGGGTCCAACCCTTTGCATGGGTGCCCCGGGGGGTTTATATAGGCCTACCCCCGGGGGTACAATGGTAATCCGACTGGGCGCGGGGCCCAGCCGTCTGTGACCGTGCTCGCCGGCTTCTGTGCCGACTGCTGGGGCCTGCCGGCTGGCGGGTCCCGCCGGCTACCAACTCCTTGGCAACAGGCAGGCCCCACTGCCAAGGGTCTTGTCAATGGCTGGTTACTGTTGCCTCATAATGATGACGAGGGCTTCGTCGAGGTAAGCGTGGCTACAGCGCCGCCGTCCGGCGGGCGATTACTGTAGCCTTACCGCGTCTTGTCTCCTTAATGGGGCGTCTTCTTCAAGGGAGGAAGTGAGCCGGCTACGGGGAGCCGGCCCCGTCTCGGGCCGACTGGGGGAGGCCAGGCCGCCTTCGGGTGTCTCTCTGCCCGAAGGGGCCCACCGCCCGTGGGCCGTACTGGTAGCCCGTCGTGGATGACATCAGGGTCAACATGGCAACAGTGCCGCGCCGGACGGGTCATGGCCACTCCGTACGGCGCACTGTGCCAGGCGTGCTCTGGGATTCGGGGTGGCAGGCTTTACTGTAGCCACGCCCCGTCTCATTGCCGCTAGGTGGATGCAAACTTTGAGGGTACGGTCTCGGCCGCTTTATGGGAGCCGACTTCTTGGAGTCGGCCTCCTCATGTCCGGCTTCTTGGAGTCGGCATCTTGGAGCCGGCTTCTTCGAGTCGGCCTCCCATGGTTTTCTTCATGAGGGGTAAAGTCGGGCCGGCTTCTTCGAGCTGGCCTGGGTGACAGCCAGCAAGGGGAAGGCGGCCCCACGTCTTGGATTCCTGAGAGCCGGACGGGCTCGTAATTTTTTCAGAAGGGCCAGGGGAAGCCGGCTAGGCTACCCATGGCTATTTACTCCGACACTTCCTTTATAACCCTAGCGTCATCGAACCTTAAGTGTGTAGACCCTACGGGTTCGGGAACCATGCAGACATGACCGAGACGTCCTCCGGTCAATAACCAACAGCGGGATCTGGATACCCATGTTGGTTCCCACATGTTCCACGATGATCTCATCGGATGAACCACGATGTCGAGGATTCGATCAATCCCGTATACAATTCCCTTTGTCTAGCGATATTGTACTTGCTCGAGATTCGATCGTCGGTATCCCGATACCTTGTTCAATCTCGTTACCGGCAAGTCTCTTTACTCGTTCCGTAACACATCATCCCATGATCAACTCCTTGATCACTTTGTGCACATTATGATGATGTCCTACCGAGTGGGCCCAGAGATACCTCTCCGTCACGCGGAGTGACAAATCCCAGTCTCGATTCGTGCCAACCCAACAGACACTTTCGGAGATACCCGTAGTGCACCTTTATAGCCACCCAGTTACGTTGTGAAATTTGGCACACCCAAAGTATTCCTACGGTATCCGAGAGTTGCACAATCTCATGGTCTAAGGAAATGATACTTGACATTAGAAAAGCTTTAGCATGCGAACTACACGATCTTGTGCTATGCTTAGAATTGAGTCTTGTCCATCACATCATTCTTCTAATGATGTGATCCCGTTATCAATGACATCCAATGTCCATGGTCAGGAAACCGTAACCATCTATTGATCAACGAGCTAGTCAACTAGAGGCTTACTAGGGACATGGTGTTGTCTATGTATCCACACATGTATCCGAGTTTCCTATCAATAAAATTCTAGCATGGATAATAAACGATTATCATGAACAAGGAAATATAATAATAACTAATTTATTATTGCCTCTAGGGCATATTTCCAACAGTCTCCCACTTGCACTAGAGTCAATAATCCAGTTCACATCGCTATGTGATTAACACTCAAGGTCACAACCCCATGTGACTAACACCCAAAGAGTTTACTAGAGTCAATAATCTAGTTCACATTACCATGTGATTAACACTCGATGAGTTTTGGGTTTGATCATGTTATGCTTGTGAGAGATGTTATAGTCAACGGGTCCGAATCTTTCAGATCCGTGTGTGCTTTACAAATCTCTATGTCATCTCCCAGATGCAGCTACCACGTTCTATTTGGAGCTAATCCAAATAACTGTTCTACAACGAATGTTGTTTGCTACTCAGAATAATCTGGATTAGTGTCAAAGTTTGCATCGGTGTAACCCTTTAAGACGAACTCTTTTACCACCTCCATAATCGAGAAAATTCCTTAGTCCACTAGTTACTAAGGATAACTTTGACCGCTGTCCTGTGATCCATTCTTAGATCACTCTTGTACCCCTTGACTGACTCATGGCAAGGCACACTTCAGGTGCGGTACACAACATAGCATACTGTAGAGCCTACGTCTAAAGCATAGGGGACGACCTTCGTCCTTTCTCTCTATTCTGCCGCGGTCAGGTTTCGAGTCTTACTCAATGTTCACATCTTATAACACAGCCAAGAACTCCTTCTTTGCCGATCCATTTTGAACTCCTTCAAAATCTTGTCACGGTATGTATTCATTTGAAAGTACTATTAAGCGTTTTGATCTATCCTTATAGATCTTAATGCTCAATACTCAAGTAGCCTAATCCAGGTTTTCCATTGAAAACACTTTTCAAATAACTCTGCATGCTTTCCAGAAATCATTTCCGATCAACAATATGTTAACAACATATACTCATCAAAAATTCTATAGTGCTCCCACTCACTTCTTTGGAAATACAAGTTTCTCATAAACTTTGTATACACCCAAAACTTTGATCATCTCATCAAAGCATACATTCCAACTCCGAGATGCTTACTCCAGTCCTTAGAAGGATTGCTGGAGCTTTGCATACTTGTTAGCATCTTTCAGGATTGACAAAACCTTCCGGTTGTATCACATACAACCTTTCCTCAAGAAAATCGTCAAGGAAACAATGGTTTTTGACATCCTATCTGCAAGATTTCATAAATAATGCAGTAATCGCTAATATAATTCCAACAGACTCTTAGCATCGCTACGAGTGAGAAAGTCTCATCGTAGTCAACTCCTTGAACTTGTCGGGAAACATCTTAACGACAAGTCGAGCTTTCTTAATGGTAACATTTACCATCATTGTTCGTCTTCCTTTTAAAATCCATCTATACTCAACAGCCTTACGACCATCGAGCCGTTCTGCCAAAGTCTACACTTTGTTTTCATACATGGATCCTCTCTCGAATTTTATGTCCTCGAGCCATTTATCGGAATCCAGGCCCACCATCGCTTCTCCATAGCTCGTAGGTTCATTGTTGTCTAGCAACATGACTTCCAAGACAGGATTACGTACCACTCTGAAGTAGTACACATCCTTATTGTCCTACGAGGTTTGGTAGTGACTTGATCTGAAGTTTCATGATCACTATCATAAGCTTCCACTTCAATTGGTGTAGGTGGCATAGGAACAACTCCCTATGCCCTGCCACACACTAGTTGAAGAGACGGTTCAATGACCTCATCATGTCTCCACCATCCTCCCACTCAATTCTTTCGAGAGAAACTTTTCCTCGAGAAAGGACCCGATTCTAGAAACAATCCCTTATTGCTTTCGAATCTAACACAGGAGGTATACCCAACTGTTTTGGGTGTGCTATGAAGATGCATTTATCCGCTTTGGGTTCGAGCTTATCAGCCTGAAACTTTTTCACATAAGCGTCACAGCCCCAAACTTTTAAGAAATGACAGCTTAGGTTTCTCTAAACCATAGTTCATACGGTGTCATCTCATCGGAATTACGTGGTGCCCTATTTAAAGTGAATGTGGTTGTCTCTAATGCCTAACCCATAAACTATCGTGGTAATTCGATAAGAGACATCATGGTATGCATCATATCCAATAGGGTGCAGTTATGATGTTCGGACACACCATCACACTATGGTGTTCCAGGCTGTATTAGTTGTGAAACAATATCCACAATGTCTTAATTCTGTGCCAAACTCGTAATTCAGATATTCATCTCTATGATCATATCATAGATATTTTATCCTCTTGTCACGACGATCTTTCAACTTCTCCCTGAAATTACTTGAACCTTTCAATAATTCAAACTCGTGATTCATCAAGTAAATGTACTCAACATCTACTCCAATCATCTGTGAAGTAAGAACATAACGATATCCACTACACGCCTCAGCACTCATTGGACTGCACACATCAAAATGTATTACTTCCAACAAGTTGCTTTCTAGTTCCATTTTACTAAAAACGAGGCTTTCAGTCATCTTGCCCATGTGGTATGATTTGCATGTCTCAAGTGATTCAAAATCAAGTGAGTCCAAACGGTCCATTTGCATGGAGTTTCTTCATGCATATACACCAATAGACATGGTTTGCATGTCTCAATTTTTTTTTTCAAAAACGAGTGAGCCCAAAGATCCATCAACATGGAGCTTCTTCATGCATTTTATACCGATATGACTTACGTGGCAGTGCCACAAGTAGGTGGTACTATCATTACTATCTTATATCTTTTGGCATGAACATGTGCATCACTACAATCGAGATTCAAAAAAAAACATTCATTTTAGGTGCAAGACCATTGAAGGTATTATTCAAATAAACAGAGTAACCATTATTCTCCTTAAATGAATAACCGTATTGCAATAGACATAATCCAATCATGTCTATGCTCAACGCAAACACCAATCTCGATGGTAGAGGGAGCGTGCGATGTTTGATCAACCTTGGAAATACTTCCAACACATATCGTCATCTCACCTTTTAGCTAGTCTCCGTTTATTCCGTAGCCTTTTGTTTCGAGTTACTAACACTTAGCAACCGAACCGGTATCTAATACCCTGGTGCTACTAGGAGTACTAGTAAAGTACACATTATAATGCATATCCAATATACTTCTGTCGACCTTGCCAGCCTTCTCATCTACCAAGTATCTAGGGTGGTTCTGCTTCAGTGACTGTTCCCCTTATTACAGAAGCACTTAGTCTCGGGCTTGGGTTCAACTTTGGGTTTCTTCACTAGAATAGCAGCTGATTTGCCGTTTCATGAAGTATCCCTTCTTGCCCTTGCCCTTCTTGAAACTAGTGGTTTCACCAACCATCAACAATTGATGCTCCTTCTTGATTTCTACTTTTATGGTGTCAAACATCGCGAATATCTCAAGGATCATCATATATGTCCCTGATATATTATAGTTCATCATGAAGCTCTAGCAGCTTGGTGGTAATGACTTCGGAGAACCATCACTATTTCATCTGAAAGATCAACTCCCACTCGATTCAAGCGATTGTTGTACTCAGACAATCTGAGCACAAGCTCAACAATTGAGCTTTTCTCCCTTAGTTTGCAGGCTAAGAAAATCGTCGGAGGTCTTATACCTCTTGACGTGGGCACGAGCCTGAAATCCCAATTTCAGCCCTCGAAACATCTCATATGTTTCGCGACGTTTTAAAACGTCTTCGGTGCCTCAACTCTAAACCGTTTAACTGAACTATCACGTAGTTATCAAAATGTGAATGTCAGATGTTCGCAACATCCACATACGACATTCGAGGTTCAGCACACTGAGCGGTGCATTAAGGACATAAGCCTTCTACTGTTTGCATAATTGCTACTATCAACTTTCAACTAATTTTTTTCTCTAGGAACATATCTAAACAGTAGAACTAAAGCGCGAGCTATGACATAATTTGCAAAATCCTTTTGACTATGTTCAGGATAAACAAGTTCATCTTATGAACTCCCACTCAGATAGACATCCCTCTAGTCATCTAAGTGATTACATGATCCGAGTCAACTAAGCCGTGTCCGATCATCACGTGAGACGGACTAGTCATCATCGGTGAACATCTTCATGTTGATCGTATCTACCATACGACTCATGCTCGACCTTTCGGTCTCTTGTGTTCCGAGGCCATGTCTGTACATGCTAGGCTCGTCAACACCCGTTGTATTCGAACGTAAGGATCTATCACACCCGATCATCACGTGGTGCTTCGAACGACGAACTTTCGCAACGGTGCACAGTTAGGGGGAACACTTTCTTGAAATTTTAATGAGGGATCATCTTATTTACTACCATCGTTCTAAGCAAATAAGATGCAAAAACATGATAAACATCACATGCAATCAAAAAGTGACATGATATGGCCAATATCATTTTGCTCCTTTTGATCTCCATCTTCGGGGCTCCATGATCATCGTTGTCACCGGCATGACACCATGATCTCCATCATCGTGTCTTCATGAAGTTGTCTCGCCAACTATTACTTCTAGTACTACAGCTAACGGTTAGCAATAAAGTAAAGTAATTACATGACGTTTATATTGACACGCAGGTCATAAATAAATTAAGACAACTCCTATGGCTCCTGCTGGTTGTCATACTCATCGACATGCAAGTCGTGATTCCTATTACAAGAACATGATCATCTCATACATCACATATATCATTCATCACATCCTTTGGCCATATCACATCACAAAACACTTGCTGCAAAAACAAGTTAGACGTCCTCTAATTGTTGTTGCAAGTTTTTTTTACGTGGCTGCTATGGGTTTCTAGCAAGAACGTTTCTTACCTATGCAAAAACCACAATGTGATATGCCAATTGCTATTTACCCTTCATAAGGACCCTTTTCATCGAATCCGATCCGACTAAAGTGAGAGAGACAACACCCGCTAGCCACCTTATGCAACTAGTGCATGTCAGTCGGTGGAACCAGTCTCACGTAAGAGTACGTGTAAGGTCGGTCCGGGCCGCTTCATCCCACAATGCCGCCGAATCAAGATTGGACTAGTAACGGTAAACATATTGAACAAAATCAACGCCCACAACTACTTTGTGTTCTACTCGTGCATAGAAACTACGCATAGACCTAGCTCATGATGCCACTATTGGGGAACGTAGCAGAAATTCAAAATTTTCCTACGTGTCACCAAGATCTATCTATGGAGAAACCAGCAACGAGGGGAAGGAGAGTGAATCTACATACCCTTGGAGATCGCTAAGCGGAAGCGTTCAAGAGAACGGGGTTGAAGGAGTCGTACTCGTCGTAATCCAAATCACCGGAGATCCCAGTGCCGAACGGACGGCACCTCCGCGTTCAACAGACGTACAGCCCGGTGACGTCTCCCATGCCTTGATCCAGCAAGGAGAGAGGGAGAGGTTGAGGAAGACTCCATCCAGCAGCAGCACAACGGAGTGGTGGTGCTGGAGGAGCATGGTGATCCAGCAGGGCTTCGCCAAGCACCGCGAGATATGAGGAGAAAGAGAGGTAGGGCTGCGCCAACAAGAGAAGAAACTTCTCGTCTCTGTGGGCTGCTCCTTTGCCTCCACTATATATAGGGGGAGAGGGGGGGCTGCGCCCCCACCTAGGGTTCCACCCTAGGGGCGGCGGCCAGCCCAGATCCCATCTGGTGGGGCGGCCAAGGGGAGGGGGAGAGGGAGGCGCACCAGGCATGGGCCCTAAGGCCCATCTGCCCTTAGGGTTTGCCGCCCTCCTCCTCTTAGGCACCTTGGGCCCTTGTGGGGGGGCGCACCAGCCGACCTGGGGCTGGTCCCCTCCCACACTTGGCCCATGCAGCCCTCCAGGGCCGGTGGCCCCACTTGGTGGACCCCCGGGACCCTCCTGGTGGTCCCGGTACGTTACCGATAAAACCCGAAACTTCTCCGGTGACCAAAACAGGACTTCCCATATATAAATCTTTACCTCCGGACCATTCCGGAACTCCTCGTGACGTTCGGGATCTCATCCGAGACTCCGAACAACATTCGGTAACCACATACAAACTTCCTTTATAACCCTAGCGTCATCGGACCTTAAGTGTGTAGACCCTACGGGTTCGGGAACCATGCAGACATGATCGAGACGTCCTCCGGTCAATAACCAACAGCGGGATCTGGATACCCATGTTGGTTCCCACATGTTCCACGATGATCTCATCGGATGAACCACGATGTCGAGGATTCGATCAATCCCGTATACAATTCCCTTTGTCTAGCGGTATTGTACTTGCCCGAGATTCGATCGTTGGTATCGCGATACCTTGTTTAATCTCGTTACCGGCAAGTCTCTTTACTCGTTCCGTAACACATCATCCCGTGATCAACTCCTTGATCACATTGTGCACATTATGATGATGTCCTACCGAGTGGGCCCAGAGATACCTCTCCGTCACACGGAGTGACAAATCCCAGTCTTGATTCGTGCCAACCCAACAGACACTTTTGGAGATACCTGTAGTGCACCTTTATAGCCACCCAGTTACGTTGTGACGTTTGGCACACCCAAAGTATTCCTACGGTATCCGGGAGTTGCACAATCTCATGGTCTAAGGAAATGATACTTGACATTAGAAAAGCTTTAGCATGCGAACTACACGATCTTGTGCTATGCTTAGGATTGGGTCTTGTCCATCCCGTTATCAATGACATCCAATGTCCATGGTCAGGAAACCATAACCATCTATTGATCAACGAGCTAGTCAACTAGAGGCTTACTAGGGACATGGTGTTGTCTATGTATCCACACATGTATCTGAGTTTCCTATCAATACAATTCTAGCATGGATAATAAACGATTATCATGAACAAGGAAATATAATAATAACTAATTTATTATTGCCTCTAGGGCATATTTCCAACACCAGGTTCCGCTATTGGTTATTGCCCGGAGATGTGTCTCGGTCATGTCTATGTAGTTCTCGAACCCGTAGGGTCCGCATGCTTAACGTTCAATGACAATTTGTATTATGAGTTATGTGATTTGGTGACCGGATGTTGTTTAGAGTCCCGGATGAGATCACGGACATGATGAGGAGTCTCGAAATGGTCGAGAGGTAAAGATTCATATATAGGACAATAGTATTCAGACACCGGAAGTGTTCTGAGGGTACCGGAA
>NC_041392.1:572150367-572226226 GCF_002162155.2 Triticum dicoccoides
GGCCTTATTGGGAGGGACAGACCAGCCCCTTGTGGGCTGGTGCGCCCCCATATAGGCTGATCTAAGTGGAGAAAGAAAAAGGGGAGGAGGAAAGGAAATAGACGGAATAGGATTCCCCCTTCCTTTCCCCTCTCCCCTCTTTCCTTCCCCCCTCCGAAGACAAGGAAAGGGGGTGGCCGAATTGGAGGAGGCCCCCAAGTAGGATTCCTCCTACTTTGGGCGCCCCGTGGCTGTCCCCCTCCCCCTCCCACCTATATATATATATATATATATATATGGGGAGGGGGCGCCTAGAACACACAACAAACATTGTTAGCCGTGTGCGGTGCCCCCCTCCACAGTTTATGCCTCCGGTCATATTCACGTAGTGCTTAGGTGAAGCCCTGCGCGGATCACTTCACCATCACCGTCACCATGCCGTCGTGCTGACGAAACTCTCCCTCGATCCTCTGCTGGATCAAGAGTTCGAGGGACGTCATCGAGTTGAACGTGTGCTGAACTCGGTGGTGCCGTACGTCCGGTGCTTGATCGGTTGGATCGCGAAGATGTTTGACTACATCAACCACGTTAAGCTAATGCTTCCGCTTTCGGTCTACGAGGGTACGTGGACACACTCTCCCCCTCTCGTTGCTATGCATCTCCTAGATAGATCTTGCGTGATGTAAGATTTTTTTTTTTTGAAATATTGCGTTCCCCAACAAGTTCTGGGGCCGGGAAGTTGCACCATACGCGGACACGGCATGGAAGTCAAAGGCACCTCTACAATGTCGTTTCTTTGTCTGGCTTGCCGGTAGGAACATATGTTGGACATCCGATCGCCTTGCCCGACGAGGCCTACCACACAAGGCATCATGCCCTTTCCGCGACCAAGCCGATGAAACATTGAATCATATCATGCTGACATGCGTACATGCGAGAACGATGTGGCATGCAGTCCTAACGGCGATTGGGAAACCGGAGTGGACGCCAACGGTGGAACATCAAGTAGTTCGGTGGTGCAACTCTCATCATGATTCTTATCTTCGTGACAAGGATGTGCGGACGATCCTCTCGTTGGTTATGTGGGAGCTTTGGAAGCATCGCAATGCAATTGTCTTTGACGGCGTAGCACCATCGGTGAAGCTTGTAATTGAGAGAGTTGAGAGTGAGGGTAGAGCGTGGAAGCTAGCAGGCCTGTTTAAAGGAGACAAGTCGTCTTTCCTTGGGTCTCTGGCTAGGTGGGTGACGACTAGTAATTAGCGCTAGCAGTGCAGCCACTCGGTGGACTTAGTGTCTTTAATGCATGATACGCATACTCGTGCGTATTCTAAAAAAAATTAACCATTATTGTTGGGACTAAAGAAAATACTAGATTTATCCAAACGCATCAATTGTCCGGATGCATCACAATACAAGTCCAGGGTTCTCTTTGAAGTTTGGGCATTCTCCATATTTGCTTTCATAAGGATCAGTTAGTCATCTGCAAACATGAGATTAGAGATTGATGGGGCCTACCCGCACACCTTTACGCTCTGGATCACCATGATTGATTATGAACAGATTGTAAGTTTCTCCTAAAATTTTGACCGTGCATCTTCGGTGTTTTGAATTCGTGTTTTCGTCTGCCCCCCTGTTGAAAAAATCTCGATCTATATCGCGCGGACGTGCAAAATTTACATGGCAGCAACACGATAAATTTAGAACCGGATATCAACCTTACTTATCCAGAGCCGAAACTACAGCTGAGGAACCCTCTTTGATCTGAACTATTACAAGACATCTTATTCATCCAACCAAAACTGAACTACAAGACATCTTATTCAACCATCTGGCACCACTTCTTTTTATAAAGAAGAAGAAAAAAACAATCTCTGCTACCTAGGAGGCTAGGACGAACAACGAACGATCCGCCCGACTCTTCAGTACTCCTCGCTCTTGATCACCTTCCGGAACCAGCGCGTGGAGTCCTTGGGGTACCGGGTGAAGGTCTTGCGGTCGACGTAGACGAGGCCGAACTTGGAGGTGAAGCCCATCCGCCACTCGAAGTTGTCCAGCAGCGACCACGCGAAGTAGCCCGTCACCCTGGCGCCGTCGGCGATGGCGCGCTTCAGCTCGTGGAGGTACTGGTCGAAGTAGTCGATCCTGAAGGTGTCGTAGAGCGCGTGCGGCAGCGTGTCGCTGCCCGACTGGTCGATCCCGTTCTCGCCGATGAGGATCAAGGGGTCCCTGAACTTGTTCTTCACGTGCATCACCGCCTTGTAGAACCCCCAGGGCACCACGTACAGCCACTTCGAGAACGCCTGAATGCAATAATGCGTTCATTCATGAATCACGAATTCTTGCGTCATTTACAACTACAGCTCTGCCGTCCAACCCTTGTTTCTTTGGTGGTCAGATTTGAGGATCGTTACCTGTCTTCCGATCGGCACGCCGTTGCGCTCGACTGAAAGGACAGGCAGATGATCAGACGTGTTAAGACAGGCGGACGAGCGAGGAGCAATTCATGTGGGGTGGGGTTTCGGTTAACCGGACGTACAGAGAAGCTCGGCCTGCCAGTCCGTGGCGTAGCTCATGCGCGTCAGGTTCTCGTGGTGCCTGACGTAGTAGGTGGTGTAGTGGTTGATCCCGATGATGTCCGCCGAGCCCTGCAGCAGCTTGCTCTGCTCCGCCGTGAAGTTGGGCAGCCTCGTCCCCACCAGCTTCTGCATCGTCTCCGGGTAGTGGCCGAAGGTGATCGGGTGCATGTACCTGCCAAGTTCAACTCAGCTCAGCTCAGCTCAGTTTCAGTCAAGTCCGGTCGTCGCCGGCCGCCGTGAGATGCGTGCGTGGTTCCTCACCAGCCAAGGGTGAACTCCCTCGCCCTGTGCGCCGCGTACTCGTCCTCCACGGTGTAGGTCAGCGGCTCGTACCACACGAAGTCCAGGAGGATGCCGATGGTGCCGTTCTGCCTGCGCTGGTACTTGTCGCGGTACACCTTGACGGCGGCGGCGTGCGCGAGGAGGAGGTGGTGGCCGGCGATGTAGGGCTCCGTGGCGGAGTTGCCGCCGAACCGGCAGCCGGTGCACCTGCCGGGCGCGAAGAAGCCGTCGCCGTAGCCGTGCCAGGCCATCATCCGCGGCTCGTTGATGGTGAACCAGTTCTTCACCCGGTCGCCGTACGTCTTGAAGCAGAAGTCGGCGAAAGCCGTGAAGTCGGGCCTGCGAGAAAATGCGCGGCGAGTCGTTGGAATCAAGCAGAGATCACACATACTAGCACATGTGTGCTTATGCTGCAGGGTTTTGCAGGACACTCACACGACCCTGGGGCTGAGCCAGCCGTTGTACTGGTTGTTGAGGACCTCCGGCAGGTCGTAGTGGTAGAGCACGACGTACGGAGTGATATCTGATCAATGGGGAAACGTCATGCAGAGAAGGAATCGTCAGTTGTTCAACAGAGAGATTCCAACGGAGTCGTGAGTAGTTCGAGAAACGCAGAGGTGGATGGGTGGATCGTACTGTTGGCAAGCATGTAGTCGATGAGCCTGTGGTAGTAGTCCACGCCGTCTTTGTTGATCCTCCCGATCCCATCTGCATTTTTTCGTCAAGAGTTTCAGAGGAAGAAGAAGAAGAAGAAGAAGAAGAAGAAGAAGAAGAAGAAGAAGAAGAAGAAGAAGAAGAAGAAGAAGAAGAAGAAGAAGAAGAAGCATCACGGGACTGAAGGAAATGTGCGACCACGTAAGAGAGACGTACTGGGGAAGATACGCGACCAGGAGATGGAGAAGCGGTAGGCGTCGAAGCCCACCCTGACCATGTTGTCCACATCGTCCTGAAGGAAACCACCACCAAAAACCCAAACAGATCACGACCGGAAACCACTTGCAAGAACAATGAAAATCAGTGTTTTCTCCCCATCACTGACCATGTAGCGATGGTACTCGTCGACGGTCACGTTGGCGGTGGCGTTGTCGGGAGTGGCACCTACGGCGCAAGAACACACATTCAGTTCAGGAGTCGCCACACACACACGCATGCAAGGCTTGGTTCAGAGACGCCATGTCACCATGGATCCAGACCTGGATACTTGAGGAAGGTGTCCCAGATGCAGGGCCCGCGGCCGTACTTGAGGGAGTTGCCCTCCACCTGGTACGCCGACGAGGCGGTGCCGAAGACGAAGCCCTTGGGGAAGCTGTCCCGGGAGAGGTCGGTGTCCCGGCCGTTGGCCAGGAGCGCCAGGGAGAGCAGGACGACCGCGCGGAGGAGCTCCATAGTGGAGAGGGCAGTGGCGAGTGTGGTAGGTCGATGGTCTGATCGGGGAGGGAGGCCATATATGGAGAGTGGGGAGGAGAGATCGAGGGGGCAGCATGCAGGCAGCAGCGCCATTCTCTGGCACAAACGGCGGCACACCGTGGGACTGTTTCTCTCTTGTACGCGCGGGCAGCTCCCACGCATGCATCCTAGCCTTGCTCCTTTGACTTCTTCTACTCGATCATCTGTATAAGTCTTTGTTTCATACACTCCACAATTTTGACGTGGGCGGAGCAGGTGAAAATGTGACCCTCATGCGTATAACATAACAAAACAGTTATAGGAAAAAAAAACCCTCAAAAAAAGTTATAGGAAAAAAATACTGGTAATTACGATTTAAGAGTAGTACATTTACAAACATTTCAAAATTCATGATTGAAACTGGTGTTTCTAACCCCAAATTGTGTACTATGGAAAATCAAAATTGAATGGCAAGGTCCATTAACCAAGTGTTTTCCTCTTACCACCACTCTGAGTCTACATACGAAATAGGTTTTGCTTCCCTCCGCACCCACTCGTTTATATATAAATGCACAGGCCGCACAACCAACCAAATCGATACAAAATGATGAGTAAACCCTCGTACAAGCATGTCGAAAAAAACAAAATGGCACTCGGTGAGTGGCACAAGTGCCACTAACCAAACACCAAAGATGAAAAACAGGAGGGGCCACCCCTAACAAACTACATCCATGACTACGGAAACAAGACCGGAGCCATGCCGTCATGAGAAACCGCCAGACACCGAGGAACCAAACACACGGAGCCATCTTCGCAAAGGGATGACACACCGTTAACACAGTACCCTCGCCTCAGGCCATGGAGAGTAGCTCCTGCAATGAGGCATCAAGGACCTAGAACGGAGACAACATGGGCATGTCTATAATATAGGAGATCATCAGATCCAACCCTTGTTAGAGACGAAGACGCACTATGCCAGGGAAAAGGCAAACCCGACGTCATAGGCCATCTGCAACCTAGAGGGGCCGGGGTCTGCGACGATGCCCTCAAGAGGGTGATGACACAGAGCACCATCGTCGTCAAGCATGAGAGACGGACTAGGATTTTCACCCCGGACCCATGGCATGGGGGGGGGGCTAGCAACACCCGTAGGTGCCGCCATTGTCGACACAGGAGCGCAGAGCTTTCGCTCGGACCCACACAAGTGCCAGCCGTGGACTCAAGGTCGGCCTAACCCATGAGGGTTGGGGCACCATGCGATGACTCCAATTCCAGATCATGGGATCGCCATCGCCGAAGCCATGACGACATCATGGGCACCTGTCACCCCTCCCCTTGCTACCCACATAGGCAAGAGGAGACGCCACCACGTGCCACCATGGAGCCACCTGTTCAACCTCACCATCCAGGGCGTCACCCCGGCATCCCAACCCCCCTCCCCCTCCCGCCAGACCACAAGATCGCCACCAAGGTTGCACGTAGGCATGAACATCACTAGCATGGGGCTGGACCGCAGGCCCACGTGACGAGGGGATTGCCGACAAGTGGGGCTTGATCGCATCTAGATCTAGCACCAAACCAATGATGCGGACGGGGATGGGGCTTGCCGGCTACACCCAACAACATGCCTACGCGCCACCAGCCCGTACGTTGTCACCGAAGCCGTGCGACACGTCACATAGCCAGGGCAGCGGGCCTCCACCAGGCCAGATCTAGCAGCTCCAGATGCGACCAAGGGCACACCCTCAATGTTTGTCTCCCTAGGTCCTAGGAGCCCCACTGGAACTCTGCTAACCTAGGATAAGATGACGGGTCCCCAAGTCGCGTCCCATGTTGCCCCTGCGGATCCTCCAACCGTTGTGCCACCCATGGATACTGATCGTTGTGCTCCCCAACCAACGAGAAAGATGGCTCGCGCTGCTCGAAGGCACATCATCAAGTTGCCTACCTAACAAGCACACAAGGGCTCTCGCGCCACTACCATAGACCACGCTGCCACCAGTCAAACGCATCCCCATGCCAAATCCGTGCCATGCACCGCCGCCTTGATCCAAGTCGCGCAACCATCATGAGTCGTCGGATCCGGCCACCGTGCTGCCCTTGCAGCCGCCAGGTATCGGGGTCGCCGCCCGCCGCCAGTAGAGCCCACCATCCAGGGTTGATGCACCGCACAAGCCGGGCCCCTCGTTGCGCGAGAGGAAGAGGCCTATCACCGTTGGCCATTGCACGGGCTTTGCCTGATGACGTCACCCAATAGTGGCGAGGGGAGTGAAGAGGCAGCACTAGGGTTCGTCCAAGCCACCGTCTTAGGAGCGACACACATGTTTCTTTTTTACAGGCACTCACTGATTAGGCCACACAAGTGGGACCACTCTAAGATTAATAATGGATATGTTCTACTATTTTTCTAGAATCATATTAAATCTCCTGTTTTTGATTTTTTTGTATCATTTTGCTCTTGTGGTTGCGCTTTTCTTCTCAGAAGATGCTTGTCCAAATTTTTTTGTCTGGCTTCTTTTCCAGGTAGCAAGTTCATGTCTAACTCTTATTGAATGGATATGACCTCATCTACATGACCAGATATCGCATTACCTCCCGAATCATTAGTAGCACTGTCTTGCCTTTGAGATTACTGCACACGAGCTCCTCCTTGTCATTTTACCCCTAGGTCTTTCATCAACAACTTTCTACGTAGGAGGAGAAGACCTGGAATAGCTGACCAAAACACCTCCCTCCACGGGGCCTCTGTCTTCTTAGAGAGGTTTATCCAAAAAAATCGACAAAGGGAAGATATTAATACCAAAGATATCAATTACGCGAAGCCCTGCACCAACATAATGTCAAGAACTAGTCGAGACATCACGGATGCACACATCCAAAAAGATAAAAGAGAGATTCTTCAAAAGTGACACCTTCAGGAAGGGAACCGTGAATAAGCGTCGTCGTCGCCCATCAACAGATCTTAAGTTTTCATCCAGGAGAAAGTCTGAGACTTCCAGACAATGCCTTCAACGAGGGAGCGGTCGCCATTTGCCAGGTACAACCAAAGAAGGTCAGACCTAGGGTTTTCACCCTAGAAATCAAGACTCGGTACTCAAGGAGCACCACAAAAATTGAAGTCCCTTAGTGCTGCCACACCCACTTGCCGAGGCCGCTGCTGCAAAGCACCAATCGCCACGCTCACAAGCATGCGGTTTGGACGAGCATTGTCCCACAGCTGAACCATGCCCGCATAACAGCATGTGAAGTATTGTCTTCATGGCATCCAAGACCTCACTTCCTCCACTATTTGCCGTCTTGAACTGACTTGAGTCATCGAGACCTTCTAGTCCTCCAATTATATCCACCTTGACATTCACCACATCTGTCAACACCGTGGAGATCGCATGATAGATGCCGATGTCCACATACCCCAAGGCGTCGACAGAGCAGAGCTTCATGATGCACCCCCCTTGAAGCCACACAGGTTTATGTTTCCAAACGCGCACAACCAGATCCTATCCAGTGCAGAAGTCTAGGAGTGCCATGCACCAATCCGTGAAGACCTCCGACGAAGGAGTCTAAAATTCGTAGGCGGACAGGTCAAGGAACATCGGCAGCAGGAAGAATGATGAGTTGGACGGGACAAGACCGCTAGGTTCGCTGCCCTTCCATCCTTTTCCCTGTCAGTGCCGCCCCACACGGGCCAACCTCCACCTTCTGCAGCGTGCCCGGGGGAGCCCCACCTCCTTCGGAGATGGGTCCTGCCGCCAGCACGGCAGAGGCCAGCATCAGTGGCGCCAGGGAAAGCCGTAGTGGACGGTGGCTGGAGGCGGCTCTACGGTTGGCTCCTGGCATCGCCTGTGGAGTGACGTCCAGGAGTGAACCGTTCCGTAGGCTCAAGCCCTTTTGTGCTCCTTTCTTTGGTGTTCCTTGGGCCACTTTTGAGCGTCAACATGGGGATGGAGCTCGGAGAGGAGCGGTGATACTCAGGTCCGGTGCAACAGTGCTCGAGGTGCAGCGGAGGGTGGGTTGGGTGCAACCACCGATTTTTTTTAGAAAAGGAGGATGACCCCCGGCCTTTGCATCTGGGAGATGCATACGGCCACTTTATTGATTATTCTTGAGGACCTTACAATGTATAACAACAATGTGCCTGAATCCACCATCTTGGCAACATATGCCGCTACTCCTATCCAAAATGATGAAGGGGTGCTAGCTGGGCCACTACCCAGACCACTCACCTAAGCCTAAAATCAAAAGCCGTAAGCCGAAACACATTCGGAAGCCCCAGCTGAGCCACATACCGGGTCTGGGGCACAATTCGGTCAGACGCACTCATGTCATAGCCGCCATCTTCCACAGGTCCGTCTTCAGATCAAATTGAAGCTTCTACCTTGTCTGGCCACTCAACCATCGACGTCACCACTGATGGGGAACGTAGCAGAAATTCAAAATTTTCCTACGTGTCACCAAGATCTATCTATGGAGAAACCAGCAACGAGGGGAAGGAGAGTGCATCTACATACCCTTGTAGATCGCTAAGCGGAAGCGTTCAAGAGAACGGGGTTGAAGGAGTCGTACTCGTCGTAATCCAAATCACCGGAGATCCTAGTGCCGAACGGACGGCACCTCCGCGTTCAACACACGTACAGCCCGGTGACGTCTCCCATGCCTTGATCCAGCAAGGAGAGAGGGAGAGGTTGAGGAAGACTCCATCCAGCAGCAGCACAACGGCGTGGTGGTGGTGGAGGAGCATGGTGATCCAGCAGGGCTTCGCCAAGCACCGCGAGATATGAGGAGAAAGAGAGGTAGGGCTGCGCCAACAAGAGAAGAAACTTCGTCTGTGGGCTGCTCCTTTGCCTCCACTATATATAGGGGGAGAGGGGGGGGCTGCGCCCCCACCTAGGGTTCCACCCTAGGGGCGGCGGCCAGCCCAGATCCCATCTGGTGGGGCGGCCAAGGGGAGGGGGAGAGGGAGGCGCACCAGGCATGGGCCCTAAGGCCCATCTGTCCTTAGGGTTTGCCCCCCTCCTCCCCTTAGGCGCCTTGGGCCCTTGTGGGGGGCGCACCAGCCCACCTGGGGCTGGTCCCCTCCCACACTTGGCCCATGCAGCCCTCTGGGGCCGGTTGGCCCCACTTGGTGGACCCCCGGGACCCTCCTGGTGGTCCCGGTACGTTACCGATAAAACCCGAAACTTTTCCGGTGACCAAAACAGGACTTCCCATATATAAATCTTTACCTCCGGACCATTCTGGAACTCCTCGTGACGTCCGGGATCTCATCCGGGACTCCGAACAACATTCGGTAACCACATACAAACTTCCTTTATAACCCTAGCGTCATCGAACCTTAAGTGTGTAGACCCTACGGGTTCGGGAACCATGCAGACATGACCGAGACGTCCTTCGGTCAATAACCAACAGCGGGATCTGGATATCCATGTTGGTTCCCACATGTTCCATGATGATCTCATCGGATGAACCACGATGTCGAGGATTCGATCAATCCCGTATACAATTCCCTTTGTCTAGCGGTATTGTACTTGCCCGAGATTCGATCATTGGTATCCCGATACCTTGTTCAATCTCGTTACCGGCAAGTCTCTTTACTCGTTCCGTAACACATCATCCCGTGATCAACTCCTTGATCACATTGTGCACATTATGATGATGTCCTACCGAGTGGGCCCAGAGATACCTCTCCGTCACACGGAGTGACAAATCCCAGTCTCGATTTGTGCCAACCCAACAGACACTTTCGGAGATACCCGTAGTGCACCTTTATAGCCACCCAGTTACGTTGTGACGTTTGGCACACCCAAAGTATTCCTACGGTATCTGGGAGTTGCACAATCTCATGGTCTAAGAAAATGATACTTGACATTAGAAAAGCTTTAGCATGCGAACTACACGATCTTGTGCTATGCTTAGGATTGGGTCTTGTCCATCACATCATTCTTCTAATGATGTGATCCCGTTATCAATGACATCCAATGTCCATGGTCAGGAAACCGTAACCATCTATTGATCAACGAGCTAGTCAACTAGAGGCTTACTAGGGACATGGTGTTGTCTATGTATCCACACATGTATCTGGGTTTCCTATCAATACAATTCTAGCATGGATAATAAATGATTATCATGAACAAGGAAATATAATAATAACTAATTTATTATTGCCTCTAGGGCATATTTCCAACAGTCTCCCACTTGCACTAGAGTCAATAATCCAGTTCACATCGCTATGTGATTAACACTCAAGGTCACAACCCCATGTGACTAACACCCAAAGAGTTTACTAGAGTCAACAATCTAGTTCACATTACCATGTGATTAACACTCGATGAGTTCTGGGTTTGATCATGTTATGCTTGTGAGAGATGTTATAGTCAACGGGTCTGAATCTTTCAGATCCGTGTGTGCTTTACAAATCTCTATGTCATCTCCCAGATGCAGCTACCACGTTCTATTTGGAGCTATTCCAAATAACTGTTCCACTATATGAATCCAGTTTACTACTCAGAATAATCTGGATTAGTGTCAAAGTTTGCATCGGTGTAACCCTTTACGACGAACTCTTTTACCACCTCCATAATCGAGAAAATTCCTTAGTCCACTAGTTACTAAGGATAACTTTGACCGCTGTCCTGTGATCCATTCTTGGATCACTCTTGTACCCCTTGACTGACTCATGGCAAGGCACACTTCAGGTGCGGTACACAGCATAGCATACTGTAGAGCCTACGTCTAAAGCATAGGGGACGACCTTCGTCCTTTCTCTCTATTCTGCCGCGGTCAGGTTTCGAGTCTTACTCAATGTTCACACCTTATAACACAGCCAAGAACTCCTTCTTTGCCGATCCATTTTGAACTCCTTCAAAATCTTGTCATGGTATGTATTCATTTGAAAGTACTATTAAGCGTTTTGATCTATCCTTATAGATCTTAATGCTCAATACTCAAGTAGCCTAATCCAGGTTTTCCATTGAAAAACACTTTTCAAATAACTCTGCATGCTTTCCAGAAATTCTACATCATTTCTGATCAACAATATGTTAACAACATATACTCATCGGAAATTCTATAGTGCTCCCACTCACTTCTTTGGAAATACAAGTTTCTCATAAACTTTGTATAAACCCAAAATCTTTGATCATCGTCAAAGCGTATATTCCAACTCCGAAATGCTTACTCCAGTCCTTAGAAGGATTGCTAGAGCTTTGCATACTTGTTAGCATCTTTCAGGATTGTTAAAACCTTCTGGTTGTATCACATACAACCTTTCCTCAAGAAAATCGTGAGGAAACAATGGTTTTTGACATCCTATCTGCAAGATTTCATAAATAATGCAGTGACTGCTAATATAATTCCAACAGACTCTTAGCATCACTACGAGTGAGAAAGTCTCACCGTAGTCAACTCCTTGAACTTGTCAGAAAACATCTTAACGACAAGTCAAGCTTTCTTAATGGTGATACCATCATTGTCCGTCTTCCTTTTAAAGATCCATATGTACATAACAGCCTTATGACCATTAAGTAGTTCTTCCAAAGTCTACACTTTGTTTTCATATATGGATCCTCTCTCGGATTATATGGCCTCGAGCCATTTTGGAATCCAGGCCCACCATCGCTTCTCCATAGCTCGTAGGTTCATTGTTGTCTAGCAACATGACTTCCAAGACAGGATCACGTACCACTCTGAAGTAGTACGCATCCTTGTCATCCTACGAGGTTTGGGAGTGACTTGATCCGAAGTCTCATGATCAATATCATAAGCTTCCACTTCAATTGGTGCAAGTGCCACAGGAACAACTCTTTGTGCCCTGCTATACACTAGTTGAAGTGACGTTTCAATAACCTCATCAAGTCTCCACCATCCTCCCACTCAATTCTTTCGAGAGAAACTTTTCCTCGAGAAAGGACCCGATTCTAGAAACAATCCCTATTGCTTTCGGATCTGAATTAGGAGGTATACCCAACTGTTTTGGGTGTCCTATGAAGATGCATTTATCCGCTTTGGGTTCGAGCTTATCAGCCTGAAACTTTTCACATAAGCGTCGCAGCCCCAAACTTTTAAGAAACAACAGCTTAGGTTTCTCTAAACCATAGTTCATACGGTGTCGTCTCATCGGAATTACGTGGTGCCCTATTAAAGTGAGTGTGGTTGTCTCTAATGCCTAACCCATGAACGATAGTGGTAATTCGATAAGAGACATCATGGTACGTACCATATCCAATAGGGTGCAACTATGATGTTCGGACACATCATCACACTATGGTGTTCCAGGCGGTATTAGTTGTGAAACAATTTCCACAATGTGTTAATTATGTGCCAAACTCGTAATTCAGATATGAATCTCTATGATCATATCATAGACATTTTATCCTCTTGTCACGACGATCTTCAACTTCACTCTGAAATTACTTGAACCTTTCAATAATTTTAGACTCATGATCCATCAAGTAAATATACTTTAGCATCTACTCAAATCATCTGTGAAGTAAGAACATAACGATATCCACTACATGCCTCAGCACTCATTGGACTGCACACATCAAAATGTATTACTTCCAACGAGTTGCTTTCTTGTTCCATCTTACTGAAAACGAGGCTTTTCAGTCATCTTGCCCATGTGGTATGATTTGCATGTCTCAAGTGATTCAAAATCAAGTGAGTCCAAACGATCCATCTGTATAGAGTTTCTTCATGCATATCTACCAACAAACATGGTTCGCATGTCTCAATCCTTTCAAAAATGAGTGAGTCCAAAGATCCATCAACATGGAGCTTCTTCATGCGTTTTATACCAATATGACTCAAATTGCAGTGCCACATTTGTGTGGTACTATCATTACTATCTTATACCTTTGGCATGAAAATGTGTATCACTACGATCGGGATGGTATTATTCAAATAAGCAGAGTAATCATTATTCTCCTTAAATGAATAACCGTATCGCGATAGACATAATCCAATCATGTCTATGCTCAACGCAAACACCAAATAACAATTATTTAGGTTTTAATACCAATCTCGATGGTAGAGGGAGCGTACGATATTTGATCAACCTTGGAAATACTTCCAACACATATCGTCATCTCACCTTTTAGCTAGTCTCCGTTTATTTCGTAGCCTTTTGTTTCGAGTTACTAACACTTAGCAACCGAACCGGTATCTAATACCCTGGTGCTACTAGGAGTACTAGTAAACTATACATTATAATGCATATCCAATATACTTCTGTCGACCTTGCCAGCCTTCTCATCTACCAAGTATCTAGGGTGGTTCTGCTTCAGTGACTGTTCCCCTTATTACAGAAGCACTTAGTCTCAGGCTTGGGTTCAACTTTGGGTTTCTTCACTAGAACAGCAACTGATTTGTTGTTCCATGAAGTATCCCTTTCTTGCCCTTGCCCTTCTTGAAACTAGTGGTTTTACTAACCATCAACGATTGATGCTCCCTTTTGATTTCTACTTTTCGCGGTGTCGCGAATAGCTCAAGGATCATATCTATCCCTGATATGTTATAGTTCATCACGAAGCTCTAGTAGCTTGGTGGCAGTGACTTTGGAGAACCATCACTATTTCATCTGGAAGATCAACTCCCACTCGATTCAAGCGATTGTTGTACTCAGACAATCTGAGCACAAACTCAAGATTGAGCTTTTCTCCCTTATTATGCAGGCTAAGAAAATCGTCGGAGGTCTTATACGTCTTGAAGTGGGCACGAGCCTGAAATCCCAATTTCAGTCCTTGGAACATCTCATATGTTCTGCGATGTTTCAAAAACGTCTTTGGTGCCTCAATTCTAAACCATTTAGCATTACGCACTGAACTATCATGTAGTCATCAAAACGTGTATGTCAGATGTTCGCAACATCCACAGACAATGTTCGAGGTTCAGCACACTGAGCGGTGCATTAAGGACATAAGCCTTCTACTGTCTGCATAATTGCTACTATCAACTTTCAACTAATTTTTCTCTAGGAACATATCTAAACAGTAGAACTAAAGCGCGAGCTATGACATAATTTGCAAAATCCTTTTGACTATGTTCAGGATAAACAAGTTCATCTTATGAACTCCCACTCAGATAGACATCCCTCTAGTCATCTAAGTGATTACATGATCCGAGTCAACTAAGCCGTGTCCGATCATCACGTGAGACGGACTAGTCATCATCGGTGAACATCTTCATGTTGATCGTATCTACCATACGACTCATGCTCGACCTTTCGATCTCTTGTGTTCCGAGCCATGTTTGTACATGATAGGCTCGTCAAGTTAACATAAGTGTTTCGCATGTGTTCCGAGGCCATGTCTGTACATGCTAGGCTCGTCAACACCCGTTGTATTCGAACGTAAGGATCTATCACACCCGATCATCACGTGGTGCTTCGAAACGACGAACTTTCGCAACGGTGCACAGTTAGGGGGAACACTTTCTTGAAATTTTAATGAGGGATCATCTTATTTACTACCGTCGTTCTAAGCAAATAAGATGTATAAACATGATAAACATCACATGCAATCAAATAGTGACATGATATGGCCAATATCATATTGCTCCTTTTGATCTCCATCTTCGGGGCTCCATGATCATCATCGTCACCGGCATGACACCATGATCTCCATCATTGTGTCTCCATGAAGTTGTCTCGCCAACTTATTACTTCTACTACTATGGCTACCGGTTAGCAATAAAGTAAAGTAATTACATGGCGTTGTTCAATGACACGCAGGTCATACAATAAATAAAGACAACTCCTATGGCTCCTGCCGGTTGTCATACTCATCGACATGCAAGTCGTGATTCCTATTACAAGAACATGATCAATCTCATACATCACATATCATTCATCACATTCTTCTTGGTCATATCACATCACATAGCATACCCTGCAAAAACAAGTTAGACGTCCTCTAATTGTTGTTTGCATGTTTTACGTGGCTTCTATGGGTTTCTAGCAAGAACGTTTCTTACCTACGCAAAAACCACAACGTGATATGCCAATTGCTATTTAACCTTCATAAGGACCCTTTTCATCGAATCCGATCCGACTAAAGTGGGAGAGACAGACACCCGCTAGCCACCTTATGCAACTAGTGCATGTCAGTCGATGGAACCAGTCTCACGTAAGAGTACGTGTAAGGTCGGTCCGGGCCGCTTCATCCCACAATGCCGTTGAATCAAGATTGAACTAGTAACAGTGAGCATATTGAACAAAATCAATGCCCACAACTACTTTGTGTTCTACTCGTGTATAGAAACTACGCATAGACCTAGCTCATGATGCCACTGTTGGGGAACGTAGCAGAAATTCAAAATTTTCCTACGTGTCACCAAGATCTATCTATGGAGAAACCAGCAACGAGGGGAAGGAGAGTGCATCTACATACCCTTGTAGATCGCTAAGCGGAAGAGTTCAAGAGAACGGAGTTGAAGGAGTCGTACTCGTAGTGATCCAAATCACCGGAGATCCTAGTGCCGAACGGACGGCACCTCCGCGTTCAACACACGTACAGCCCGGTGACGTCTCCCATGCCTTGATCCAGCAAGGAGAGAGGGAGAGGTTGAGGAAGACTCCATCCAGCAGTAACACAACGGCGTGGTGGTGGTGGAGGAGCATGGTGATCCAGCAGGGCTTCGCCAAGCACCGCGAGATATGAGGAGAAAGAGAGGTAGGGTTGCGCCAACAATAGAAGAAACTTCGTCTGTGGGGTGCTCCTTTGCCTCCACTATATATAGGGGGAGAGGGGGGGCTGCGCCCCCACCTAGGGCTCCACCCTAGGGGCGGCGGCCAGCCCAGATCCCATCTGGTGGGGCGGCCAAGGGGAGGGGGAGAGGGAGGCGCACCAGGCATGGGCCCTAAGGCCCATCTGCCCTTAGGGTTTGCCCCCCTCCTCCCCTTAGGCGCCTTGGGCCCTTGTGGGGGGGCGCACCAGCCCACCTGGGGCTGGTCCCCTCCCACACTTGGCCCATGCAGCCCTCCGGGGCCGGTGGCCCCATTTGGTGGACCCCCGGGACCCTCCTGGTGGTCCCGGTACGTTACCGATAAAACCCGAAACTTTTTCGGTGACCAAAACAGGACTTCCCATACATAAATCTTTACCTCCGGACCATTCCGGAACTCATCGTGACGTCCGGGATCTCATCCGGGACTCCGAACAACATTCGGTAACCACATACAAACTTCCTTTATAACCCTAGCGTCATTGAACCTTAAGTGTGTAGACCCTACGGGTTCGGGAACCATGCAGACATGACCGAGACGTCCTCCGGTCAATAATCAACAGCGGGATCTGGATATCCATGTTGGTTCCCACATGTTCCACGATGATCTCATCGGATGAACCACGATGTCGAGATTCGATCAATCCCGTATACAATTCCCTTTGTCTAGCGGTATTGTACTTGCCCGAGATTCGATCGTCGGTATCCCGATACCTTGTTCAATCTCGTTACCGGCAAGTCTCTTTACTCGTTCCGTAACACATCATCCCGTGATCAACTCCTTGATCACTTTGTGCACATTATGATGATGTCCTACCGAGTGGGCCCAGAGATACCTCTCCGTCACACGGAGTGACAAATCCTAGTCTCGATTCGTGCCAACCCAACAGACACTTTCGGAGATACCCGTAGTGCACCTTTATAGCCACCCAGTTACGTTGTGACGTTTGGCACACCCAAAGTATTCCCACGGTATCCGGGAGTTGCATAATCTCATGGTCTAAGGAAATGATACTTGACATTAGAAAAGCTTTAGCATGCGAACTACACGATCTTGTGTTATGCTTAGGATTGGGTCTTGTCCATCACATCATTCTTCTAATGATGTGATCCCGTTATCAATGACATCCAATGTCCATGGTCAGGAAACCGTAACCATCTATTGATCAACGAGCTAGTCAACTAGAGGCTTACTAGGGACATGGTGTTGTCTATGTATCCACACATGTATCTGGGTTTCCTATCAATACAATTCTAGCATGGATAATAAACGATTATCATGAACAAGGAAATATAATAATAACTAATTTATTATTGCCTCTAGGGCATATTTCCAACAACCACAACACCAGACAGCTTCGTCCTCCTGCGCGAGTCCATCGCCACACATCGTACGCCAAATCTCCACTGCGCCGCGCCGCCGAGATACGCCGCCATCAATGAGTAGGATGAAGCACCGCTCCCCGAGACCGGCAGGGCTGCTGAAGACCAATCCACCGCCAAGCAACGAAAGCATCACATCCATCCAAGCTCACCACGAACGACACCCTCAAGAGGGTGCCGACGCCCAGAGCGCCGCTGTCGCTCGATCCGGCAAGGATTTGGGCTTTCGCCTGGCATACGAGCTGGGTGGAAGGAAGAGGGGAAGGAGGAGACCTGGACGTCGCCTACAAGAAGGGTACGGCGCCCTCGGGCGTCTCCGCCCTCGTGACCAGCACTGCTGGCCTCGAATTTCTCCGGAGCCACCTCCCACCTCCAGCCACCATACAGGTACAACTCCGGCGACAAAGGCCGCCAAAGCAGGACCATCGGAGGCAGCCCTGGTTGAAGTAGACGGAGGCCTTCAGATCTGGATCAGGCGCCGCCGAGACGCCCGCACCATAGCCGCCATCTGCCGCCCCCGCGTCCGAAGAAGAACGGCCAGCACCAACGAGCACCGGTCAAGCCAATGGAGTCTCGCCGGAAGGGCCGCCGCCCCAGATCCAAAGGGCCACGCTCACCCATCTCCGAAGAGGCGAGCAGCTCGCGCGAAGCCGGCCGCTCCAGCCACCGCAACGAGCACCACTCCGAGGCCCCATCCCAGACCGACCCCCTCCAAGCACTGCAACAGCATGATCCAGATCTGACCGCTCCAAGAGGAAGCAGCCCACCGGACGAGGAGAGGCGGCGAGCAGGTAGGGGGACCAACGCAGGGATGGACGGAGGAGGAGGTGGAAGGGGTCCCGCCGCCGCCGCGGGCCGGCCGGAGGCCGCCGGTGACGGCGACGAGGGGAGGCAGGCGAGGGTGGCTGCGCTCGGGGGAAAACCTAATCGCCCCCGAGTCGCCTGCGCGAGACGACGCGGGGGTACCTCGGGGATAGCTATAGTTAAAATGAGGGGAGACGACGCGGGTGCAACCACTGATGGAGCTCGGAAACCTATGCAAGTGCAGAGAAGAAGGAAGCCATATAGATCTCCATGAATACATTTAGAGCTGCTCAAGTTGGCGAAAAAAGCAATTTGTGTATGGAAATAGACATGAGGAGTGGATCCATTGGTCTGAGTTTTGCGTTGTTTGCATGACATTGCTCTTGCAGATTTGGCTCCGACTCAACTAATAAGGCTTGGGCTCAATTCCTCTATGCTCTTCTCCCTCCGACCCATGCAATTCGGTTGTAATAACACCTTATATTATGGGGCGGAGGGAGTACTATTTAGATCCTGAACTCCCCTCCAAAAAAAGAATTCCTGAACTCCCCTGGCCATGCCTGCACCTTACAAAACAGGTACTATGCTGTTTTTCCTTTCATGTACATTTGTTTGAGAGATAGAATCAGCACATGTCATGCATCCATGTTTCCAGCGAAACGCTCGTGTCCACCTAGTGCGCACTGTCGTACTATCCTTCTTCCTTTAATCGTATCACAACCATTCCCTTTTTACAAGTATATAAACGAGAGAGGAGGGCGCGCACATCGACCAATTGTGGCTCTCCTCTCCTCGTCTTATGAGTACATATTGTGAAGCTGCTGCTCATGTCGTCTTGGTGGTGGTCACTCCTCCGTATCAGAGTCCAGCGGGCAGGAGCCGTCGTCGATGGTGGCCAGCGGGTCGAACATGTGCGAGGTCGGGTCCATGCACCCGCTCACGATGTCCAGCTTGCACCGGTCTCCCCCCTCCTCGTAGAAGCCGCCGATGTCGCAGCTTGTGATGACGATGTTCTCATCCGGGAAGATGGCCCTGTCGCAGGCGCCCTCCATGTTGAGCTCGTCAGCCAGCCCCTGCACCAGCACCACAAAGTTCTTAGTTCTTACCCACTTCCATACCATACATGATGAACACGGAAAGCCCCACTGTGGCAAGGTGATGGCTAGGCATTTTCAACTCTTGACCTTTGTCATGGAGTGTTTGAGAGATATAATTAATTACCTCGTTGAAGAAGCTCAGAGGCTTGTCGAGCCATGGCTTGGGGACCTTGAACTTGAGGGTGTATGCCCCGTCCCATTCATTTCCGTTGGTGAAGGAGAAAACCAGAGACATGGCTGCAGCAGCACAGGACTGCATCAGTAACCATAATAATAATAAGCTAGCTAAAAGGAATTAGGCTAGAAGTGTGTACAGAGTACAGACCATGCTGCGGCACCCGGATCCTGATGGTGTAGATGGGGGGGCAGGCTTTCCCCCTCTCCTGCAGCGTCATCTGCCTCGGCTCGCCGCCGCACATGATCGGCTGGTTAAAGCCCCCTGCATACAGGTTAAACACCTCATCGGTCAGCTACATATATATACCAAGGCACAAGCCAATCAAATTGATCAATTTTGTCCAAGGAACTTCGACAGAAAATGGTGTATATATCAGGATTCAGGAGCGTGTATGGTTTGCTCTGGCTACCGTTAAACGCGATGCCGAACTGCTCGTTGGGTGTCAGCTTGCTCGTCCCTGGGTTGTAGAATATCTTCAGGCCCTCTCCCTGCCACACACACACAAAATTAAAGATAAGACGAAGCTCGGAGATAGAGCTATGTCGATATGTGCATGGATCGATGCAAAGGAGAGTGAATAATTACCGGGGCTGGAGGAAGGCCGTTGGTGGTCTTCCAGTACACCGGCGCCTTCCCCAGCTCGAACTCCGCCCACGTTGGAAGCTTCACCCTAAAGACCAATTCCGGCTCCACGAGTCAATCACACAACAAAATATGCATCATACTCAGCTAGGAGCGCAGAACTGTGGAGATAGCCAGCTTACTCCTTGCTCTGTGGCACGACGGACACGGGCGCCGCGGCGGTGGCAGAGGCGGCCGCGGCCGCGCGGACGACGGCCGAGAACCTCCGGCAGGTGATAACGGCGGCCCGCGCGGGCCGGCTGCGGCGGCGGTGGAAGGCGGTGCTGCTGCCGCCGCCGCCGCCGCACAGGCGGCTGCAAGAAGAGATGGTGGCCATCGTGCGTGCGTGCGTGCCTCCGATGATATCTGCCTAGCTACGTACTTCCTTGCTCAATTCCTTTGGTTTTGCAGGTGTGGAGGACGGCTGAGTTCAAAGATCGGCTAGCTTCTCGCGCTTGCAGGAGTCGCCATATATAGGCGTGGATAGAGGCGAGCGCGCTTGTGTGGTGGGGAGGCGGCGACGACGGCGCGGATGATGCTGCTGGTGGAGGATCGCTGGGCAACTGAGATGGCCCGCTTGATTTTTTGGGGGTTTAGCTATAGGACAAAAGGCAAAAAGATCATAGAGGGGCTTTAGTTTTTCGCCATGGGAAAAATCTTCTCCACATATACTAGTAAAAATATCTTCCTTTCACTCTCCGTCGCTGGATCTTTTCTTGCTCTTGCTTCCTTGCTCGCCGAACCTCATCTTTTTTTGCTCACTGGATTCTTGCGCAATCTGAAAATAGTGAAGATATAGTTTTCTGCAGACAAGAACGAACGAACGGTCATCTTTGAGTATGTGTCAAAGTAAGCGTGGTTTGACAATGTGAGCGCCGCTTGGAATTGGTGTTCACACCATGCTAAGAGCATCTACCCCAGGTGCCCCAAACCTGCCTCAAACGCCGGCGGACGGTTCGGTCAATGATCGGTCACAAAAAACCGACCAGACGGATGCCTCAAACGCGCCACAAACGCTTGGGCTGACCGGCATCCTCATATACATCCCAGATATAGAGAGGATATGAAGGCGCCCGGGCGCGTCCGCCATGTAAGCCTGAGGATGAGGTCCAACACGGAATCGCCCGGAAACCCGACGGTCCGACGGACTTCTCCTCTGGTGGGGGGTGTGAATGTCGCGTGGCACCGTTCCGACTCGCCGTCCGAGGCCAAATCCGGCTATTTAAGCCGGCCGGCGTCCCCCAACCCTAGCCACATCCACCTGCTCCCTCTTCGCGCCGCCAGTCTGAGCCCATCCACTTCTCTCCCACTCTGTTGCTCTTCCCACGTCCTCCGGCTTCACCATGGTTCGGCAAAAGAAGACCACGTGTGCTATGCTCACACCGAAGCGTCGATTCTAGATTGAGCAGGAGATCCGGGTGAGGCGCGCCGCCCGCATCGCTGTGGCGTGCCTCCGGACTCACCGGAGCTGGAGGAGGAGGAAGAGTAGGAGGAGGAAGAAGAATAGGAGGAGGAGGAGGAAGAGGAGCAGCAGCCGGCCCCGATGGAGGTGACGGAACCGGGGGAGAACGAGGTGGAGCAGCCGAAGGAGCTGGTGCTGGCTCCGGGCTTCAACATGGAGGGTGTGAAGAAGGAGTTCGCAGTCACCCAAATGGCCGCGATGGCGGAGCAGCAGGCCATTCTGGACTCCATCCAAGAAGAGGCCTATGTGGAGGCCAACCGGCAGTTCATCCAGCAAGAACTAGCGGCGACCGATGTGTTCTTCAACGAGATGGAAGCAAATATAGAGGTGGAGGCCGACGCGGAGTAGCCGCAGGAGACGGAGCTCCAGTTGTTGCCCATGTACCCGGAGCCGAGCACGGAGATAGTGGACATCTCAGGCGAGGACAATGGTAGTATAGGTTACTTGATCTACGTAATACGTGGATTTTTCTCGTTTGCATGCTTTTGTATGGATCTAAGGTTTGTATTGTGAGGTATCCAGATGCAGAGGAGCAAATTTGAGGTGTGACCGGTCACTGTCTGCAGACACGCCTGAGCGCGCCTGCGGGCGTTTGAGAGGTCGGATATGTTGTCCTCGGTTGTATATGCTCTAAGAGTCAGTGGCACTCCTCCCTCGATCTCGGACGATAATCCTGTGGATTCACCTCTCCTCTGTCTGCCGCTTCAGAGGCCAGTGGTGGGGAGGGTGCCTAGGCTCAGGCTAATAGATAAGTTAGGGTTTAGTACTCACATGAACGGCGCTTCGATCCTTATCAAATTTGTCCGTCAAAACGGATTAGACGGAGCTCCGGCATATATTTCTGTCAGCTGCTCGGGGCAGCGAGATTGTAGTTTCTCATCGTGCGTACACGATGGCAAGAGTGTCAAGTTCTTCAGATCAATTCAAGGGTTCAACAATAATGCGGCTTGAGTTTTCACCATGAGAAAAATCTTCTCCACATACTAGTAAAAATATCTTCCTTTCACTCTTCGTCTCTGGATCTTTTCTTCCTCTTGCTTCTTTGCTGGCCGAACCTCATCTCTTTTTTTTTTTGCTTACTGAACTCTTGCGCAATCTGAAAATCATGAAGAAATGGTTTTCTGGACACAAGAACGAACGAACGGCCATCTTTGAGTACGTGTCAAAGTAAGCGTGGTGTGAGCGCCGCTTGGAATTGGTGGCTCCACCGTCACTTGAGTGATTGTCCACAGCATGCTACTTTTACGTAATTATTAGTGCTCAGTCAGCTAAAACATTTTTACGAGTCTATACCGACTGAAGGTTTTCTTTCCTCTCTTTCGACCACGTAAAATATTCCTCCTTTGATCTTGGCTAACAAGCACATGGATTCACATTTCCTTTGTATGTCACTTCGGAGGCCGGTGGTGGGGAGGGTGCCTAGGCTCGGGCTAATAGATAGGTTATGGTTTTAGTACTCACACGGGAGCCACTCTGATCTTCCTCAAATTTGTTCGTAAGAACGGATTAGGCAGAGCTCCGGCGTATATTCCTGCCACCTCCTTAGGGCGACGAGATTAGAGTTTCTCGTCGTGCGTACTTGATGGCAAGACTGACAAGTTCTTCAGACCAATTCAAGGTTCAACAATGACGACTTTAGCTCTTGGACAGTGGTTCTTAAGGGCACGTGCATGAAAACTTTCTGGTTGTCACCGACAAGGCCAGGCCGGCTTCGGTACGGGAGTGACGGCGTCGGCTCGTCGGCAACTCATTCTACCCGCAGGATTTGTCGTTCGATGGTCCAGGGATCTCAATGTAGTTTTTATTATATTTAGGGTGAACCTTATGTAACAAATTGGAATGATTTCCAAAAAAAGTGTCTACTGACTGCTATTTGGCTTATTTTCTTCCATTTGTGTTATTGTCTGCCTTTTTTAACCATGTGTACTTGGCTCTCTCGAGGATGATATACTACTTGATATTCCTACCTATTCATCTTTAGATGTAAGCCGAGTATCACACTTGGCACGGAGAAGGTCAAGCACAAGAGAAGAAATATGTCATCCAAGAGGGAAGCATGGAACCGGAGAAGGAACCATCAAGAGAAAGGCCAGATTTTGGAAGCATCAACGGGCATCCACGCGAAGTCCAGCAACTGAGAAGCTCTATAAAAATCTCGTGGTCATGGGCCTCTCGACCCTTTCCTCATAGGGTCTTGCCACCAACCTCTGTGGAAACCCCGTGCCCATGGGCCTGCCTGCGAGCAGCTGTTGGAAAATGCCCATGTATTTAGCTCATCACCTGGGCAATGCCCATGTATTCTTTTCTTTGTTTGCCCCTCACTTACCTTTTCATGCCTAGGACTATATATACCTCTCCCCCACCTGAGATATAGGGTTAGTTGAAACAAGAATAGACATTGATAGATCTTAGCTCATCTGCCTCTCATTGTGGGTTTCCTCCTAGTGGAGAAGACTCCAATGGAATAGAAGGCCACCCACCGGGTGAAGACTCCAAGTAGTACAAGGCCACCTATTGGGTGAAGGCTCCATGAGCACAAGACCTGAAGGAAATATGCCCTAGAGGCAATAATAAAGTTGTTATTTATATTTATTATTCATGCTAGAATTGTATTAACCAAAAACTTAGTACATGTGTGAATACATAGACAAACAGAGTGTCCCTAGTATGCCTCTACTTGACTAGCTCGTTAATCAAAGATGGTTAAGTTTCCTAGCCATGGACATGTGTTGTCATTTGATGAACGGGATCACATCATTAGAGAATGATGTGATGGACTAGACCCATCCGTTAGCTTAGCACTATGATCGTTTAGTTTATTGCTATTGCTTTCTTCATGACTTATACATGTTCCTATGACTATGAGATTATGCAACTCCCGAATACCGGAGGAACACTTAGTGTGCTATCAAACGTCACAACGTAACTGGGTGATTATAAAGATGCTCTACAAGTGTCTCTGATGGTGTTTGTTGAGTTGACATAGATCGAGATTAGGATTTGTCACTCCGATTGTCGGAGAGGTATCTCTGGGCCCTCTCGGTAATGCACATCACTATAAGCCTTGCAAGCAATGTGACTAATGAGTTAGTTGCGGGATGATGCATTACAGAACGAGTAAAGATACTTGCCAGTGACGAGATTGAACTAGGTATGATGATACCGACGATCGAATCTCGGGCAAGTTACATACCGATGACAAAGGGAACAACGTATGTTGTTATGCGGTTTGACCGATAAAGATCTTCGTAGAATATGTAGGAACCAATATGATCATCCAGGTTCCACTATTGGTTATTGACCGGAGATGAGTCTCGGTCATGTCTACATAGTTCTCGAACCCGTAGGGTCCGCACGCTTAACGTTCGATGACGATTTGTATTATGAGTTATGTGATTTGATGTACTGAAGATTGTTCAGAGTCCCAGATGATATCACAGACATGACGAGGAGTCTCGAAATGGTCAAGACATAAATATTGATATATTGGACCATGTTATTTGGACACCGGAAGTGTTCCGAATAGTTTCGGATAAAACCGGAGTGCCGGAGGGGTTACCGAAACCCCCCGGGGAAGTAATGGGCCTTAGTGGGATTAGGGGAGAGAGATGGAAGCAGCTAGGAGGTGGTGCCCCCCAAGGGGAGTCCGAATAGCACTAGGGGAGGGGTCGCGGACCCTCTTTCCCTCTCCCTCCCCCTCTCCTTCCTTCTTCTCCTACTTGGACTAGGAAGGGGGGATTCCTACTTGGAGTAGGATTCCCCCCTTGGGCGCGCCCCTTGGGGCCGGCTGGCCTCCTCCTCCCCTCCTTTATATACGGGGGAGGGGGCACCCCATAGACACACAAGTTGATCTTTAGCCGTGTGCAGTGCCCCCCTCCACAGTTTTACACCTCGGTCATATTGTCGTAGTGCTTAGGCGAAGCCCTGCCTCGGTAACTTCATCATCACCATCAACACGCCGTCGTGTTGACAGAACTCACCCTCAGCCTTAGCTGGATCAAGAGTATGAGGGACATCATCGAGCTAAACGTGTGCAGATCGCGAAGGTGTCGTGCGTTTGGTACTTGATCGGTTGGATCGCGAAGACATTCGACTACATCAACCGCGTTACTAAACGCTTCCGCTTTCGGTCTATGAGGGTCCATAGACACACTCTCCCCTCTCGTTGCTATGCATCTCCTAGATAGATCTTGCGTGATCATAGGAATTTTTTGAATACTGCGTTCCCCAATAGTGGCATCCGAGCCAAGTCTATGCGTAGATGTTATATGCACGAGTAGAAAACAAAGAGTTGTGGGCGATAATAGTCATACTGCTTACCAGCATGTCATACTTTGATTCGGCGGTATTGTTGGATGAAGCGGACCAGACCGACATTACATGACCGCGTTCATGAGACTGGTTCTACCGACGTGCTTCGCACACAGGTGGCTAGTGGGTGTTTGTTTCTCCAACTTTAGTTGAATCGAGTGTGACTACGCCCGGTCCTTGTTGAAGGTTAAAACAACACACTTGATGAAAAATCATTGTGGTTTTTGATGCGTAGGTAAGAATAGTTCTTGCTAAGCCCATAACAGCCACGTAAAACTTGCAACAACAAAGTAGAGGATGTCTAACTTGTTTTTGCAGGGCATGTTGCGATGTGATATGGTCAAGACATGATTATATAAATTGTTGTATGAGATGATCATGTTTTGTAACAAAGTTATCGGCAACTGGCTGGAGCCATATGGTTGTCGCTTTATTGTATGAAATGCAATCGCCATGTAATTGCTTTACTTTATCACTAAGCGGTAGCGATAGTCATAGAAGCAATAGTTGGCGAGACGACAACGATGCTACGATGGAGATCAAGGTGTTAAGCCGGTGACGATGGTGATCATGACGGTGCTTTGGAGATGGAGATCAAAGGCACAAGATGATGATGGCCATATCATATCACTTATATTGATTGCATGGGATGTTTATCTTTTATGCATCTTATTTTGCTTAGTACGGCGATAGCATTATAAGATGATCTCTCACTAAATTTCAAGGTATAAGTGTTCTCCCTGAGTATGCACCATTGCTACAGTTCGTCGTGCCGAGACACCACGTGATGATCGGGTGTGATAAGCTCTACGTTCACATACAATGGGTGCAAGCCAGTTTTGCACAAGCAGAATACTCAGGTTAAACTTGAGGAGCCTAGCATATGCAGATATGGCCTTGGAACACTGGGACCGAAAGGTTGAGCGTGAATCATATAGTAGATATGATCAACATAGTGATGTTCACCATTGAAAACTTCTCCATCTCACGTGATGATCGGACATGGTTTAGTTGATATGGATCACGTGATCATTTAGATGACTAGAGGGATGTCCATCTAAGTGGGAGTTCTTAAGTAATTTGATTAATTGAACTTTAATTGATCATGAACTTCGTACCTGATAGTATTTTGCATGTCTATGTTGTTGTAGATAAATGGCCCGTGCTACTGTTCCTTTGAATTTTAATGCATTCCTAGAGAAAGCTAAGTTGAAAGATGATGGTAGCAACTACACAGACTGGGTCCGTAACTTGAGTATTATCCTCATTGTTGCACAAAAGAATTACGTCCTGGAAGCACCACTAGGTGCAAAACCCGCTGCAGGAGCAACACCAGATGTTATGAACGTCTAGCAGAGCAAAGCTGATGACTACTCGATAGTTCAGTGTGCCATGTTTTACGGCTTAGAATCGGGACTTCAACGATGTTTTGAACGTCATGGAGCATATGAGATGTTCCAAGAGTTGAAGTTAATATTTCAAGCAAATGCCTGAATTGGGAGATATGAAGTCTCCAATAAGTTCTATAGTTGCAAGATGGGGGAGAATAGTTCTGTCAGTGAACATATACTCAGAATATCTGGGTACCACAACCACTTGACTCAACTGGGAGTTAATCTTCCTGATGATAGTGTCATTGACAGAGTTCTTCAATCGTTGCCACCAAGCTACAAAAGCTTCGTGATGAACTATAATATGCAAGGGATGGATAAGACAATTTCCGAGCTCTTCACAATGCTAAAGGCTGCGGAGGTAGAAATCAAGAAGGAGCATCAAGTGTTGATGGTCAACAAGACCAGTAGTTTCAAGAAGAACGACAAAGCAAAGAAGGGGAACTTCAAGAAGAATGACAAACAAGTTGCTGCTCAAGTAAAGAAGCCCAAGTCTGGACCTAAGCATGAGACTAAGTGCTTCTACTGCAAAGGGACTGGTCACTGTAAGAGGAACTGCCCCAAGTATTTGGCGGATAAGAAGGATGGCAAAGTGAAAGGTATATTTTATATACATGTTATTGATGTGTACCTTACTAATGCTCGCAGTAGCGCCGGGTATTTGATACTGGTTTTGTTGCTCAAATTTGCAACTCGAAACAGGGGCTATAGATTAAGCGAAGATTGGCTAAGGACGAGGTGACAATGCGCGTGGGAAATGGTTCCAAAGTCGACGTGATCGCGGTCGGCACGCTACCTATACATCTACCTTCGGGATTAGCATTACACCTGAATAATTGTTATTTGGTGCCAGCGTTAAGAATGAACATTATATCTGGATCTTGTTTGATGCGAGACGATTATTCATTTAAATCATAGAATAATGGTTGTTATATTTATATGAGTAATATCTTTTATGGTCATGCACCCTTGATGAGTGGTCTATTTTTATTGAATCTCGATAGTGGTGATACACATATTCATAGTATTGAAACCAAAAGATATAAGTTCAATAATGATAGTGCAACTTATTTGTGGCACTGCCGTCTAGGTCATATTGGTGTAAAGCGCATGAAGAAACTCCACGCTGTTGGGCTTTTGGAATCACTTGATTATGAATCACTTGATACTTGCGAACCATGCCTCATGGGCAAGACGACTAAGACTCCGTTCTCCGGAACAATGGAACGAGCAACAGACTTATTGAAAATAATACATACTGATGTATGCGGTCCGATGAGTGTGGATGCTCGTGGCGGGTATCGTTATTTTCTGACCTTCACGGATGATTTGAGCAGATATGGATATATCTACTTGATGAAACATAAGTCTGAAACATTTGAAAAGTTCAAAGAATTTCATAGTGAAGTGGAAAATCATCATAAAAAGAGAATTAAGTTTCTATGATCTGATCGTGGAGGTGAATATTTGAGTTATGAGTTTGGTCTTCATTTGAAACAATGCGGAATAGTTTCGCAAATCACGCCACCTGGAACACCACAGCGTAATGGTGTGTCCGAACATTGTAACCGCACTTTATTAGATATGGTGCGATCTATGATGTCTCTTACTGATTTACCGCTATCATTTTCAGGTTATGCTTTAGAGACGGATGCATTCACGTTAAATAGGGCACCATCAAAATCCGTTGAGACAACACCATATGAACTGTGGTTTGGCAAGAAACCCAAGTTGTCGTTTCTTAAAGTTTGGGGCTGCGATGCTTATGTGAAAAAGCTTCAACCTAATAAGCTCGAACCCAAATCGGAGAATGTGTCTTCATAGGATACCCAAAGGAAACTGTTGTGTACATCTTCTGTCACAGATCCGAAGGCAAGATATTCATTGCTAAGTATGGATCCTTTCTAGAGAAAGAGTTTCTCTTGAAAAAAGTGAGTGGGAGGAAAGTAGAACTTGATGAGGTAATTGTACCTTCTCCCTTATTGGAAAGTAGTTCATAACATAAATCAGTTCCAGTGATTCCTACACCAATTAGTGAGGAAGTTAATGATGATGATCATGAAACTCCTGACCAAGTTACTACGGAACCTCGTAGGTCAAGCAGAGCAAGATCCACACCAGAGTGGTACGGTAATCCTGTTCTAGAGTTCATGTTACTTGACCATGACGAACCTACGAACTATGAGGAAGCAATGATGAGCCCAGATTCCGCAAAAAGGCTTGAGGCCATGAAATCTGAGACGGGATCCATGTATGAGAACAAAGTATGGACTTTGGTTGACTTGCCCGATGATCGACAAGCCATAGAGAATAAATGGATCTTCAAGAAGATGATTGACTCTGGCGGTAATGTTACTGTCTACAATGCTCAACTTGTTGCGAAAGGTTTTCGACAAGTTCAAGGAGCTGACTATGATGAGACCTTCTCACCCGTAGCAATGCTTAAGTTCGTCCGAATCATGTTAGCAATTGCCGCATTTTATGATTATGAAATTTGGCAAATGTTGGGGAACGCAGTAATTTCAAAAAAAATCCTACGCACACGCAAGATCATGGTGATGCATATCAATTAGAGGGGAAGGGTGTTGTCCACGTACCCTCGTAGACCGTAAGCCGAAGCATTATGACAACACGGTTGATGTAGTCGTACGTCTTCACGGTCGACCGATCCTAGTACCGAAAGTATGGCACCTCCACGATCTGCACACGTTCGGCTCATTGGCGTCCCATGAATTCTCGATCCAGCTGAGTGACGAGGGAGAGCTTCGTCAGCATGACGGCATGATGACAGTGATGATGATGCTACCGTCGCAGGGCTTCACCTAAGCACTACGATGATATGACCGAGGTTGGATTATGGTGGAGGGGGGCACCACACACGACTAAGGGATCAATGATCAACTTGTGTGTCTATGGGGTGCCCCTGGCCACGTATATAAAGGATAGAGGGAGGAGGCCGGCCCTCATAGGGCGTGCCCAAAGTGTGGAGTCCTACTAGGAGTCCCTAGTACTAGTAGGATTCCACCTCCCACATGGAATAGGAAAAAGGGAAGAGAGAAGGAGAAGGAAGGAAGGGGGCGCCCCTTTCCCTAGTCCAATTTGGACCAGTCCATGGGGAAGGGGCGCGGCCACCCTTGAGGCCTTTCTCTCCTTTCCCGTATGGCCCATTAACACCCAATACGAATTCCCGTAACTCTCCGGTACTCCGAAAAATACCTGAATCAATCGGAACCTTTCCGATGTCCAAATATGGCCTTCCAATATATCGATCTTTACGTCTCGACCATTTCGAGACTCTTGTCATGTCCTCGATCTCATCCGGGACTCCGAACAAACTTCGGTCATCAAATCACATAACTCATAATACAAATCGTCACATAACGTTAAGCGTGCGGACCCTACCGGTGCGAGAACTATGTAGACATGACCAAGACTCATCTCCAGTCAATAACCAATAGCGGAAACTGCATGGTCATATTGGTTCCTTCATATTCTACGAAGATCTTTATCGGTCAAACTGCATAACAACATATGCTGTTCCCTTTGTCATCGGTATGTTACTTGCCCGAGGTTCGATCGTAGGTATCTAAATACCTAGTTCAATCTCGTTATTGGCAAGTCTCTTTACTTGTTCCGTAATGCATCATCCCGCAACTAACTCATTAGTCACAATGCTTGCAAGGCTTATGGTGATGTGCATCACCGAGAGGGCCTAGAGATACCTCTCCGATACACAGAGTGACAAATCCTAATCTCGATCTATGCCAACTCAACAAACACCATCGGATACACCTGTAGATCATCTTTGTAATCACCCATTTACGTTGTGACATTTGATAGCACACAAGGTGTTCCTCCGGTATTCGGGAGTTGCATAATCTCATAGTCCGAGGAACATGTATAAGTCATGAAGAAAGCAGTAGCAATGAAACTATAATGATCATAATGCTAAGCTAACAAATGGGTCTTGTCCATCACATCATTCTCCTAATGATGTGATCCCGTTCATCAAATGACAACACATTTCTATGGTTAGGAAACATAACCATCCTTGATAAACGAACTAGTCAAGTAGAGGCATACTACGGACACTTTGTTTTGTCTATGTATTCACACATGTACTAAGTTTTTGGTTAATAAAATTCTAGCATGAATAATAAACATTTATCATTAAATAAGGAAATAAATAATAACTTTATTATTGCCTCTAGGGCATATTTCCTTTAGTCTCCCACTTGCACTAGAGTCAATAATCTAGTTCACACCGCCATGTGATTTAACACCGATAAGTCACATCACCATGTGATTAATACCCATAGTTCACATCGCCATGTGACCAACACTCAAAGGGTTTACTAGAGTCAGTAATCTTAGTTCACATCACCATGTGATTAACACCCAAAGAGTACTAAGGTGTGATCATGTTTTGCTTGTGAGAGAAGTTTAGTCAACGGTCTAGCAAATTCAGATCCATATGTATTTTGCAAATTTCTATGTCTACAATGCTCTGCACAGAGCTACTTTAGCTAATTGTTCCCACTTTCAATATGTATCCGGATTGTGACTTAGAGTCATCCAGATCGATGTCAAAGCTTGCATCAACGTAACTCTTTACGACGAGCTCTTTATCACCTCCATAACCGAGAGATATTTCCTTAGTCCTCTAAGGATAATTTTTACCGCTGCCCAGTGATCCAATCCTAGATCAAAAATTGTACTCCCTTGCCAAACTCAAGGCAGGGTATACAATAGGTCTGGTACACAGCATGACATACTTTATAGAACCTATGGCTGAGGCATAGGGAATGACTTTCATTCTCTCTCTATCTTCTGCCGTGGTCGGGCTTTGAGTCTTACTCAACTTCACACCTTGCAACACAGACAAGAACTCTTTCTTTGAATGTTCCATTTTGAACTACTTCAAAAACTTGTCAAGGTATGTACTTATTGAAAAATATATCAAGCGTTTTGATCTATCTCTATAGATCTTGATGCTCAATATGTAAGTAGCTTCACCAAGGTCTTTCTTTGAAAAACTCCTTTCAAACGTTCCTTCATGCTTTCTAGAAAATTCTACATTATTTCCGATCAACAATATGTCATTCACATATACTTATCAAAAATGTTGTAGTACTCCCACTCACTTTCTTGTAAATACAGGCTTCACCGCAAGTCTGTATAAAACCATATGCTTTGATCACTTTATCAAAGCATATATTCCAACTCCTAGATGCTTGCACCAGTCCATAGATGGATCGCTGGAGCTTGCTTACCTTGTTAGCACCTTTAGGATCGACAAAACCTTCTGGTTGCATCATATACAACTCTTCTTTAATAAATCCATTAAGGAATGCAGTTTTGACATCCATTTGCTAGATTTCATAAAATGCAGCAACTGCTAACATGATTCGGACATACTTTTAAGCATCAATACGAGTGAAAAAATCTCATCGTAGTCAACACCTTGAATTTTTCGAAATTTTTTTGCGACAATTCGAGCTTTGCATATAGTAACACTACTATCAGCGTCCGTCTTCCTCTTGAAGATCCATTTATCCTCAATGACTCACCGATCATCGGGCAAGTCAATCAAAGTCCATACTTTGTTCTCATACATGGATCCCATCTCAGATTTCATGGCCTCAAGCCATTTTGCGGAATCTGGGCTCATCATCGCTTCCTCATAGTTCGTAGGTTCGTCATGGTCTAGTAACATGACTTCTAGAACAGGATTACCGTACCACTCTGGTTGACCTACGAGGTTCAGTAGTAACTTGATCTGAAGTTTCATGATCATCATCATTAGCTTCCTCACTAATTGGTGTAGGAATCACTGGAACTGATTTCTGTGATGAACTACTTTCCAATTCGGGAGAAGGTACAATTACCTCATCAAGTTCTACTTTCCTCCCACTCACTTCTTTCGAGAGAAACTCCTTCTCTAGAAAGGATCCATTCTTAGCAACAAAATATCTTGCCTTCAGATCTGTGATAGAAGGTGTACCCAAGAGTTTCTTTTGGGTATCCTATGAAGACGCACTACTCCAATTTGGGTTCGAGCTTATCAGTTTGAAACTTCTTCACATAAGCATCGCAGCCCCAAACTTTAAGAAACGACAGCTTTGGTTTCTTGCCAAACCATAGTTCATACGGTGTCATCTCAATGGATTTAGATGGCGCCCTATTTAACGTGAATGCAGCTGTCTCTAATGCATAACCCCAAAACGATAGTGGTAAATCGGTAAGAGACATCATAGATTGCACTATATCCAATAAAGTACGGTTATGACATTCGGACACACCATTATGCTGTGGTGTTCCAGGTGGCATGAATTTGTGAAACTATTCCACATTGTTTTAGTTGAAGACCAAATTCGTAACTCAAATATTCGTCTCTGCGATCAGATCATAGAAACTTTATTTTCTTATTACAATGATTTTCCACTTCACTCTAAAATTCTTTGAACTTTTCAAATGTTTCAGACTTATGTTTCATCAAGTAGATATACCCATATCTGCTCAAATCATCTGTGAACGTCGGAAAATAACGATACCGCCGCGAGCCTCAACACTCATCGGACCGCATACATCAGTATGTATTATTTCCAATAAGTTAGCTGCTCGCTCCATTGTTCTAGAGAATGGAGTCTTAGTCATCTTGCCCATGTGGCATGGTTTGCAAGCATCAAGTGATTCCGAAAGCCCATCAACATGGAATTTCTTCATGCGCTTTACACCAATATGACCTAAACAACAGTGCCACAAATAAGTTGCACTATCATAATTAACTTTGCATCTTTTGGCTTCAATATTATGAATATGTGTATCACTACGATCGAGATTCAATAAACCATTTATATTGACCATAGAAGGTTTTATTCATGTAAATAGAACAACAATTTTTTTGACTTAAATGAATAACCATATTGCAATAAACATGATCCAATCATATTCATGCTCAACACAAACACCAAATAACATTTATTTTAGGTTCAACACTAATCCCGAAGGTAAAGGGAGTGTGCGATGGTGATCTTATCAACCTTGGAATCACTTCCAACACACATCATCACCTTACCCTTAACTAGTCTCTATTTATTTTGCAACTCCCGTTTCAAGTTACTACTCTTAGCAACTGAACCAGTATCAAATACCAAGGGGTTTCTATAAACACTAGTAAAGTACACATCAATAACATGTATATCCAATATACCTTTGTTCAGTATGCCATCCTTCTTATCCGCCAAGTATCTAGGGCAGTTCCACTTCCAGTGACCATTTCCTTTGCAGTAGAAGCACTCAGTTTCAGGCTTGAGTCTAGCTTTGGGCTTCCTCATGGGAGTGGCACTTGCTTGCTATTCTTCTTGAAGTTCCCTTTCTTCCCCTTGCCCTTTTACTTGAAACTAGTGGTCTTGTTAACCATCAACACTTGATGCTTTTCTTGATTTCTACCTTTGCCGATTTTAGCATCGCGAAGAGCTTGGGAATTGTTTTCGTTATCCCTTGCATATTATAGTTCATCATGAAGTTCTAGTAACTTGGTGATAGTGAATAGAGAACTTTTTCAATTACTATCTTATCTAGAAGATTAACTCCCACTTGATTCAAGCAATTGTAGTACCCAGACAATCTAGGCACATGCTCACTGGTTGAGCTATTCTCCTCCATCTTGTAGGCAAAGTATTGTCAGAGGTCTCATACCTCTCGACACGGGAATGAGTATGAAATACCAATTTCAACTCTTGGAACATCTCATATGCTCCATGTCGTTCAAAACATTTTGAAGTCCCGGTTCTAAGCCGTAAAGCATGGTGCACTAAACTATCAAGTAGTCATCATACTGAGCATTGTCAAACGTTCATAACGTCTCCATCTGCTCCTACTATAGGTCTGTCACCTAGCGGTGCATCAAGGACATAATACTTCTGTGCAACACTGAGGATAATCCTCAGATCATGGAGCTAGTCCGCATCATTGCTACTAACATTTTTTTCAACTTATTTTTTTCTCTAGGAACATATCAAAAATAAACGGGGAGCTACATCGTGAGCTATTGATCTACAACATAGTTATGCAAATACTATCAAGACTAAGTTCATGATAAATTAAAGTTCAATTAATCATATTACTTAAGAACTCCCACTTAGATAGACATCCCTCTAGTCATCTAAATGATCACGTGATCCAAATCAACTAAACCATGTTCGATCATCACGTGAGATGTGATACGTCTCCAACGCATCTATAATTTATGAAGTATTCATGCCATGTTTACAACAGTTTTATATGATTTTGGTATGATTTGACTAGAACTAACCCGGACTGACGCTGTTTTCAGCAGAACTACCGTGGTGTTGTTTTTGTGCAGAAATAAAAGTTCTCGGATTGCGATGAAAATCAACGGAGAATTTTTCTGGAAAATATAAACAATACTGGAACAAAAATCTACCAGAGGGGAGTCCCGTGGGCCCCACGAGTGTGGGGGGCGCGCCCACCCCCCTAGGCACGCCCCTGTGCCTCGCGGACTACCCGTGGGGCCCCCTGACTTGTTCTCGACACCAACCTCTCTTATAAATACCCAAACCTCCAGAAAATAACCTAGATTGGAAGTTCCACCGCCGCAAGCCTCTGTAGCCACAAAAAATCAATCTAGGCCCTCTTTGGCACCCTGTCGGAGGGGGCCATCATCACCGGAGGCTATGGAGGAGGATCCCGGAGGGGCCATTGCTACCTCGAGAGCACTGTGTTGGTTTTCGCTTGAAGAGGAAAGGGTGATGTGATACGTCTCCAACGTATCTATAATTTTTGATTGCTCCATGCTATATTATCTACTGTTTTGGACATTATTGGGCTTTATTATCCACTTTTATATTATTTTTGGGACTAACCTATTAACTGGAGGCCCATCCCAGAATTGCTGTTTTTTGCCTGTTTCAGGGTTTCGAAGAAAAGGAATATCAAACGGAGTCCAAACGGAATGAAACCTTCGGGAACGTGATTTTCTCAACGAATAAGACCCGGGAGACTTGGACCCTATGTCAAGACACAAAAGAGGAGGCCACGAGGTAGGGGGCGTGCGTGCCTTGCTGCCCCTACTGTCACTGGGAAAGGACACCACAAGATTGAACCCAAAGCTAAGCACTTCTCCCATTGCAAGAAAGATCAATCTAGTAGGCCAAACCAAACTGATAATTCGAAGAGACTTGCAAAGATAACCAATCATACATAAAAGAATTCAGAGAAGATTCAAATATTGTTCATATATAAACTTGATATAAACCCACAATTCATCAGTCTCAACAAACACACCGTAAAAGAAGATTACATCGAATAGATCTCCACAAGAGAGGGGGAGAACTTTGTATTGAGATCCAAAAAGAGAGAAGAAGCCATCTAGCTAATAACTATGGACCCGCAGGTCTGAAGTAAACTACTCACACTTCATCGAAGGGGCTATGGTGTTGATGTAGAAGCCCTTCGTGATCGATGTCCCCTCTGGTGGAGCTCCGGAAAAGGCCCCAAGATGGGATCTCATGGATACAGAAAGTTACGGCGGTGGAATTAGGGTTTTCGCTCCGTATCTGGTAGTTTGGGGGTACATAGGCATATATAGGAGGAAGGAGTATGTTGGTGGAGCAACAGGGGGGGCCACGAGGGTGGAGGGCATGCATGGGGGGGTAGGCGCGCCCTCCTACCTTGTGCCTTCCTCGTTGATTGCTTGACGTAGGGTCCAAGTCCTCTGGATCATGTTCGTTCCAAAAATCACGTTCCCGAAGGTTTCATTCCGTTTGGACTCCGTTTGATATTCTTTTTCTGCGAAACCCTAAAATAGGCAAAAAAAACAGCAATTCTGGGCTGGGCCTCCAGTTAATAGGTTAGTCCCAAAAATAATATAAAAGTGTATAATAAAGCCCAATAATGTCCAAAACAAAATATAATATAGCATGGAACAATAAAAAATTATAGATACGTTGGAGACGTATCATGCATCCCCAAGCTTAATTCCTGCTCGTCCTCGAGTAGGTAAATGATAAAAACAGAATTTTTGATGTGGAATGCTACTTGGCATAATTTCAATGTAATTCTTCTTAATTGTGGTATGAATATTCAGATCTGAAAGATTCAAGACAAAAGTTCAATATTGGCATAGAAATAATAATACTTCAAGCATACTATCGGTGTCAAAACCGGCGGATCTTGGGTAGGGGGTCCCGAACTATGCGTCTAAGGTGGATGGTAACAGGAGGCAGGGGACACGATGTTTTAACCAGGTTCGGGCCCTCTTGATGGAGGTAAAACCCTACGTCATGCTTGATTTATTCTTCATGATATGGGTATTACAAGAGTTGATCTACCACGAGATTGGAGAGGCTAAACCCTAGAAGCTAGCCTATGGTATGATTGTATGTTGTCCTACGGACTAAAACCCTCCGGTTTATATAGACACCGGAAAGGGCTAGAATTACACAAGGTCGGTTACAAAGGAGGAGATGTACATATCTGTATTGCCTAGCTTGCCTTCCACGCCAAGTAGAGTCCCATCCGGACATGAGACGAAGTCTTCAATCTTGTATCTTCATAGTCCAACAGTCCGGCCAAAGGATACAATCCGGCTGTCCGGATACCCCCTAATCCAGGACTCCCTCAGTAGCCCCTGAACCTGGCTTCAATTACGATGAATCGGGCGTGTAGTATTGTCTTTGGCATTGCAAGGCGGGTTCCTCCTCCGAATACACCATCGAAAAATTTGAATACAAGGATAGTGTCCGACCCTGCAAAATAAGTTCCACATACCACCGTAGAGAGAATAATATTTCCACAAATCTAATTTGCCGACTTGTTTTGGCAACATGACATTATGCCATGGCCCGGTGATTATTCGAACCGTTTCCTTTAACTAACCTCGCACATAATGTGAGGCTGTTTTTTGACACGTCTTGTCAAAGCAGAGATCGTGTCCCCCTTATTATGGGATTCTCATCAATACGGGCGTGGGTAACCCAACCGCGCCTAGGTCTCCTAGATTTTAGGCAAGTCCCAAACGGCCACGAGGAGGACGCTTGATATTCACCCTCTTTATAAAGGGTCAAGGTTTTTTACTTTTTTCCTCCCGTGCTCAATCGAATCCTTCCCCCGCCTCGAGTTCTAACACCCAAAGCCCAGGTCAGGTGCTTCGGACCTTCAATCATGTCCGGATCCAGCCTCCAGGGCCGGTGGATGCCCTCCTCCGTCATGGAAGAGGATATCAAGAAGTTGAGGGAGGCAAGATACTTGACCGTTGAAGTCTCGCATCAACAGCCCGCCCGAGGGCAGGTCGTCCCTACTCCCAAACCCAACGAATAGGTCGTGTTCATCTCCCACTTCCTCCAAGGACTAGGCCTCACTCTGGATCCCTTCGTAAGGTGTTTGATGTTCTATTACGGGCTTGGTTTCCATGATCTAGCCCCTGATTCCTTTCTCCACATCTCGGCATTTATTGTCGTATGTGAGGCCTTCCTCCGCATTACCCCTCACTTTGTCCTATGGCTCAAGACCTTTGATGTGAAGCCGAAGACGATCGAGGGGCAGTATGCAGCGTGCAGAGGTGCATTAATAAGCAAGATTGCTGGAGCTCCGTGGCCAAAAGGTTCCTTTCCAGAGGTGTCCGGATTATGGCAAAGGGAGTGGTTCTACATCACCGCTCCCAAAAGTGCCAAGTGGGTAGCTCCCCCCGCCTTTCGCTCGGGCCCTCCACCACAACTGATGTCATGGATCAGCAGGGGGCTGAGCTGGGGGTCCAGCCAAGGACGTGCCCATACTACAAAGCCGCATCCGGGATCTCTTCGAGGGAGATTTTAGTCTGGTTATGGTAGTGCAAGTCATGCTGGTTCGTCAAGTCCAGCCTTGCAAACGTCGGCCCCTCCGTTTATGGGAATTCAACCCAGAAGGACCGCGCGCTATTCAGAATTTCCTCGGCCTGACGCACGAGGAGATGTACAAGTCATTCTTCGGACCCCATATAGAGTGTCCGGATACCTCCGAGGACGTGGGCCTGAGCAGCAACCGCACCGCGGCCCAAGTAAGTAACCCTCTAGCCGAACACACTATCTTTCTTTTATTAGGACATCATTCTAAAGGATCGCTCTTTGACCAGGACTGGATAGCAAAGGCGAAGATGATCCGGTGTTCGGCTCCCCTTCCCGAAGGCTTGGACAATCCGGTGCTGGAAAAGATGCTCGAGCCAGCACCTTGCCTGGTGCTCGCAAAGGAAGATGAATGGGGGAATAAAGAGGGCCAAAGCGGGCCTTCACCGCTATCTGTTCCAACCGAGGGAACGAGCGCATCCATGAGGGAGGATAGCCAAGAGAAGGAGTCTGACATTCCTTCACCCCGGGGGAGGAAGAGGACTACCTCTGATGATCCGAAAACCAAGGTTTCCAAACGGGAGAAAAAAACTCCACCAAAGGATCCCGTCTCGGAGGGTGCTTTTGCCGCACAAAGTTCGTGCGGGGATCAGCCCTCTAACGGGTCGTAAGTGATCAAAATTTACTTAATAGTAGAGATATTCTACCTTACTTCCGAGGAAAATAACCGAAGCGTTTATCTTGCAGTTCGGATCTTAGCCCTTCTCAACAGAGCTCGTCTTCAGGGGACCTTCTTCCGGAGATGATGGAGAGCGAAACGCCTCCCCCGGACTCCCCTGCTCGAGAAGCGGGCGATCTTGAAGTATCGTCACGGAGGGCCTCTCCGGATCCGGTGAGGCTAGAAGATAATCCCCTAGTCACCCGAAGTCCCCAGCATCCGGCTCTTGAAGAGGGCGGACAAAAGAGTCCGGCTCTGTCTGGTATGCGGTCGGATGCACTGAGGGATCTGCTGAAGGGAGCGACCATCTCGGAAGAACACCATGCGTTGATGTGTACAATGATGGAAAGGATTTCATCCGCCAAAAGCGGGTTGCATGACGCCTTTATGAGTCTACTAACGGGCTTTGAGGTACGTAAAATGATATACCTTTGTGATGGTACCTCACATTTTTAGGTGTGCCCGGTGTAGATAGTGGCCCCTGAGACTCTTGTGGTCACCGAGAACGGTGGCAAATAGAGGATCGTTGTCCTAGGTAATAACCATACCGCCTTTATGTGCAGGTGGTGGAAGCTCCAGTGGCTAGCCGGACTCATGAGTTTGCCGAACTAAAGCGGCAACTGGATGCGGCGGATGCTGACACCGAGCTTGTTAACAAGCGGCTTGATGAGGCACAAGGTAAGTGATATTTTCTGGTGAATGTCACATAGTAAGAGCAGTGTGATGCCAGTATCTTTAATATGTTGTGACTGCAGATGGAGTTGCCACCGTGGAGACCGTTCGGGTGGAACTTGCCCGAGCCAAAGAACAAGCAAGGAGTAGTAATGCGGCTGCGTTGAAGGCGACCGAAGAGTTAAGAGCCAAGAAGGCAGCGCATTGCGAGAGCAAAGAGAAAATGGCCAAGATGGCTATAGAGTTAAAAGATACTGCCGACCGTTGTCGGGTCCTTGAAGAAGAAAACCGAACGAAGGCAAAGGACCTCGAAAAGGCCACGATGGCGACCAAAGACACCCGCTCTACCATGAGAGCGAAGAAGGAGGAGCTGCGTGAAGCCAGTGATATTGTGGTTGGGAAGCCCTTTTTGCTGCGGAGGAAGTTCGGAGATCCGCGGTACACCCCTCTGGATCGGCTGTGGAGTTCGGCAGACGCATATCTGGATTTGACGGCGAGTGCTGTCGATGCGGCCAAATACTTCCGAGATCAAACAGATCGTGAAGTGGACAAGCTATTCTGGTCGTAGTTTAACGTTCCAGAGCGTCCGCTTCCACTAACTGATCAACTTTCCGAATGGGTCGAACTCAATAGATTGTCCGGACTTGCCATGAGGTCCGTCGTAGATCATCTGTGGCCGGAAAAACCGAAGCCGAACAGCTATTTCAGCTTAGTGCAGCAGTTCCTTGGCGCGGTGCCGCGCATCAATGCGATGAAGAGGTCGGCGTGCATAGAAGGCTCGCGAATGGCCCTTGCCCGTGTCAAAGCATACTGGGCGGAGATGGATGCTACCACTGTTGCGGCGCAGGGTTCGGCCATAGGCCGAGTGGCTGCCGAGCACTATTCTGAAGAAGTTCTTGAGGGTGCTCGTTTGATAGAGGCCCAGTGCTCGAAGAATATTATGTTTGAGTGACATGTATTCCCATTGTAAAAACAATGTTTTATTAATTTTATCAAGGTTGTATTTATACTTTTGCCCGAAAGTATTGTGATGCCTCCTGTGCGGCCATTTTATGTATATATGTATATAACCTGAAAGATTGCAGTCGTCGGCTTCAGCCCCCACGCATATAATGCAGGGGTGTTCGCAGAAGACGCATATTCACACTTAATCCAATGTCTTGGTCCTACTAAGGAGGTGAGAGCGCAGCGAACTAGGCAACCGGACTATAATGCTTTAGCACTTTCACTTAGCCATAGGAGTTTGATAGTGGGGCTACTATATAGCCCCTGGTGGCGCCGCACTCACCCGAGTTTGGGGTGCGTACATGCCCGGCCGGGAAACGGCCCTTCATTAAGGCGGAGGAATTCTAGGATTCCGATAGGTCATCGAGTGGTTGACCAGTCTCGCGCTATATCATGACAGTCAGTTTTCGGCTTTCTTTACTGAGGTGCTCGTCCGGATGAACCAGGACACAATCACAGTAGTTCTCCTGGTGCCGCCTTAGCCGATAGAGCGAAACGTAAGGAAGCAAAAGACAGGAGCCGGGCAAACCCAACATTTGACCCACGACATGATTCAGCCCTGATGCATATAAGGCCAAACTCGTGACGCCGAACACTCCCTAAGGTATTCGGTCTTTATGGTGTAAACCGGGCCTAAATAGTATCCTTTGTAAGAAGCCCCTAATGTCCAGGTACGTGCATTGTTCTGACGTGGCCACATGCCAAGACGTCAGCATCCTTCTCAATTGTACTGAGAATTCGAGGGATGTGTATCAACAAGAGACAGTAAAAAAGGTTGACGCAGGGTCTTAATCTAAAAAGAATCCTTGGAACGGGTCCCTGCTGCACGTCTGCGCCTGTGTCTCCATTGTGCCGTATCCTGGACAGGTGTAGCACGATTGTCATCTGTAAAAGAGAGGAACTTAGGTGAAAAGTTGTCGTGCAAAAAGGTGGGTTTAAAGAAACCATCTACAGTTGAAGATGAGTAAAAATTGCCACTTGTCTGCGTGCGTTGAGCCCCTTGTATTTGTAATAGGGGTGTGGCCATCAAACCTGTATGAATTTCATATAGCTGCGCCGGACACGTCTAACCGTGTCCGTGGTCTTGACAACCTATCGAATGCTTTAGTTGGTGAGGCCGTTTTAGTGTGCGGCTGCCAAGGCGGCCGCACTCTCTTCGGCGCGCAGGGATCGCTCAATATTTCCATTTACTGTAATGATGCCACGTGGACCGAGCATCTTAAGTGTGAGGGAAGCGTAATGCGGTATTGCATTAAAGTGAGTGAAAGCTTCACGTCCAAGTAGTGCTTGATAGCCACTTTGGAACGGAGCAATGTGGAAGGTTAAATTTTTGCTACGGAAGTTATCGGGGAAGCTGAATATAACCTCTAGTAGCAGGGAGCCCGTGCAATGAGCCCCTTGGCCTGGCATTACTCCTCTAAAGGTAGTATTGTTGTGGAAATTTTCATTGGGTCTATCCCCATTTTGCGGATTGTGTCCTGATATATCAGGTTTAAGCTGCTGCCGCCGTCCATTAGGACTCGTGTGAAGTGGTATCCGTCAATTATTGGATCTAATACCAAGGCAGCCCACCCCGCGTTCCGGATACTTGCTGAGTAATCCTGATGGTCGAAGGTGATCGGTTGAGACGGCCAGTGGCAGAACTCCGCGGTGATAGGCCCTTGGGCATGTTTGACTGGGAGTGCCACTTTGGTTCTCCCCTTTATCACGTGTAACACGTTTACTATTTTGACTTCTGGTGGGAATTTCTTCTGTTCCCCAGTGTTTTGCTTGTGAGGCTCATCCTCGTCTTCGCTTGGTGTATCCTGCCCCTTATGTTCGGCGTTGAGCTTGCCGGACTGCTTGAAGACCCAACATTCTCTGTGGGTATGATTTGCAGGTTTATCGGGGGTGCTATGGATCTGACATATTTGGTCCAGAATTTTGTTTAAGCTGGACAGTTCATCTCTGGCGCCTTTAGAGGGCGGCTTTTGCTGACCTGGCCGAGAGCTTCTAAACCCAGCGTTTACCGTCGTGCTCTTCGGGTTGTCTTCTTTATTCCGGCGCTTATTATTTTTGCTGCGTCGTGATTTCCCGTTTCCATCTCTTACTTCGGATGTACTTGGGTCTCTGGTGCTGCATCGGGCTAGCCAGCTGTCCTCGCCCACGCAAAAGCGGGTCATGAGGCTTGTTAATGCTGCCATTGTTCTCGGCTTTTCTTGGCCGAGGTGCCTGGCAAGCCATTCGTCTCGGACGCTGTGCTTAAAGGCTGCCAAGGCCTCGGTGTCCGGACAATCAACTATTTGGTTCTTTTTAGTAAGAAACCTGTTCCAAAGCTTTCGGGCTGACTCTCCGGGCTGTTGAGTTATATGACTTAGATCGTCTGCATCCGGTGGTCGGACATATGTCCCTTGAAAATTTGCCCGAAAGGCGTCTTCGAGCTCTTCCCAGCTTCCAATGGAGCTTTCGGGGAGGCTATTAAGCCAGTGCTGAGCTGGCCCTTTGAGCTTGAGGGGTAAGTACTTGATGGCATGGAGATCATCCCCTCGAGCCATATGGATATGGAGGATATAGTCCTCAATCCAGACCCCAGGGTCTGTTGTTCCGTCGTATGCCTCTATGTTTACGGGTTTGAATCCCTCTGGAAATTCATGGTCCAGCACCTCATCGGTGAAACATAGGGGGTGTCCGGCACCCCTGTATCTGGGTGTACCGTGGTGTTCGGATGTTTGTTGTATTGCATCGTATGCTGGAGCGCGCTTGTGTGGTCCATAAATGGATCTGGTTGCGCCGTCCTTTTGATGCGAGCCATCGCGTGGGTCGCGCATTGGCTTATGTGCGGCGTTGTTTGCCGCTTTATGTTGGCCGTGAGGTCGTCTATCCGGCCGGATGGCCATTTTAATTTTTGGTTGCGGGGGATCTAAGGCCTCCTCATCGAATTCAGGTAGCAACTTCCGCTTCGGGTAGCTCCTGGTGTGGCGATTACTACCGTACTTCGTGTGTTGAGTACTTCACTCCACTTTTTTTGAGTGTTTCTTGTGCAGCCTTGAGCCTTTGCTTCTATTTTTTCAGACTCCTCGCCGTGGCAACAAGCCTTTGGTGGGCATTATGTTGCTCCTGGCGCCTATTCGGTGTGATGTCGTCCGGACTGTTATCTTCGACGGGGTTGGGTTGTTCGGCTTCATTTTCCGTGTTACCGTTGTCATGCAATGGTTCACCCTGCTCTAACACTGGGTCTATGTGATCGTTATTTCTGCCAGAGCGGGATTTGGGGCGGCATTTATGCCGCCGCTTTGACTGCTGCTCGAGGGAACCACCCGTCGCCGCGTCCTTCCGTTCCTCGTCGTTATTTTCTTTGGGTGTGTCCACCATGTATACGTCATGTGATGAAGTGGGCGTCCAGTGTCCTCTGGGCAGTGGTTCCTCTTCGACTCCTGCATCATTGTCCATACCGTCGATGTCTTCAGAGTCGAAGTCGAGCGTGTCGGTTAAGTCATCGATAGTGGCTACTAAGTGGGTGGTGGGTGGGCGGCGAATTTCTTCGTCATCCGCAAACCAATTCTGCCGGACGTAGTTCGGCCAGGATCCTCCTGACAAGGAGAGAGAGCTTAATGAGTTCAGTATGTCGCCGAAGGGCGAGTGCTGGAAAATATCCGCGGAGGTAAACTCCATGATCGGAGCCCAATCGGATTCGATAGGCATGGGCGCAGGCAGTCCGGAGTCCGTGGCCGGAGAAGGATCCGGCAGTTTGGCAACACGGCTCTCATGAAGGGTAAGGTCGATATTCGGCTCGATCGCCGCTGAGGGTACGACCTTCGTGACGGGGTCCATCCACCCGTCCATGGATGGCGCAACTGGCTCCGAATTGAGGCTCGAGGCGGCTGCTGGTGCGATCTCCTGAATACGGTCCGATGATAGAGCTAAATCGTACTCATCATGACCGTGCGGCGCACAAGGCAGGGGCTCAAATCCGTCGAAGATCAAGTCTCCGCGGATGTCGGACCTGTAGTTTAAGCTTCCAAACCTGACCTGGTGGCCAGGGGCGTAACTTTCGATCTGCTCCAGATGGACAAGCGAGTTGGCCCGTAGTGCGAAGCCGCCGAACACAAAGATCTGTTCGGGGAGAAAAGTCTCACCCTGGACTGCATCGCTATCATGATCGTAGGAGCCATCAAGCCTAACGGTGACGGTACAGAGGAACTCTCAATGAAAGCACCAATGTCGGTGTCAAAACCGGTGGATCTCGGGTAGGGGGTCCCGAACTGTGCGTCTAAGGCGGATGGTAACAGGAGGCAGGGGACACGATTTTTACCCAGGTTCTGGCCCTCTTTATGGAGGTAAAACCCTACATCCTGCTTGATTTATTCTTGATGATATGAGTATTACAAGAGTTGATCTACCACGAGATCGGAGAGGCTAAAACCTAGAAGCTAGCCTATGGTATGATTGTATGTTGTCCTACGGACTAAAACCCTCCGGTTTATATAGACACCGGAAAGGGCTAGGGTTAAACAAGGTCGATTACAAATGAAGAGATGTACATATCCGTATTTCCTAGTTTGCCTTCCACGCCAAGTAGAGTCCCATACGGACACGAGACGAAGTCTCCAATCTTGTATCTTCATAGTCCAACAGTCCGGCCAAAGGATACAATCCGGCTGTCCGGATACCCCCTAATCCAGGACTCCCTCACATACTAACTAAGCAATTATGTCTTTTCAAAATAACATGGCCAAAGAAAGTTATCCCTACAAAATTATATAGTCTGGCTATGCTCTATCTTCACCACACAAAGTATTTAAATCATGCACAACCCCAATGACAAGCCAAGCAATTGTTTCATACTTTTGGTGTTCTCAAACTTTTTCAATATTCACGCAATACATGAGTGTGAGCCATGGACATAGCACTTTAGGTGGAATAGAATGGTGGTTGTGGAGGAGACAAAAAAGGGGAAAGATAGTCTCACATCAACTAGGCGTATCAATGGGCTATGGAGATGCCCATCAATAGATATCAATGTGAGTGAGTAGGGATTGCCATGCAACGTATGCACTAGAGTTATAAGTATATGAAAGCTCAACAAAAGGAACTAAGTGGGTGTGCATCCAACTCGCTTGCTCACGAAGACCTAGTGCATTTTGAGGAAGGCCATCATTGGAATATACAAGCCAAGTTCTATAATGTAAAATTCCCACTAGTATATGAAAGTGATAACACAGGAGACTCTCTATTATGAAGATCATGGTGCTACTTTGAAGCACAAGTGTGGTAAAAGGATAGTAGCATTGTCCCTTCTCTCTTTTTCTCTAATATTTTTTTATTTGGGCCTTTTCTTTTTTTATGGCCTCTTTTTTTTGTCCGGAGTCTCATCCCGACTTGTGGGGGAATCATAGTCTCCATCATCCTTTCCTCACTTGGGACAATGCTCTAAAAATGATTATCATCACACTTTTATTTACTTACAACTCAACAATTACAACTCAATACTTAGAACACAATATGACTCTATGTGAATGCCTCCGGCGGTGTACCGGGATATGCAATGAATCAAGAGTGACATGTATGAAAGAATTATGAACGGTGGCTTTGCCACAAATACAATGTCAACTACATGATCATGCAAAGCAATATGACAATGATGGAGCGTTTCTTAGTAAATGGAACAGTAGAAAGTTGCATGGCAATATATCTCGGAATGGCTATGGAATTGCTATGATAGGTAGGTATGGTGGCTGTTTTGAGGAAGGTATATGGTGGGTGTATGATACTTGCGAAAGGTGCGCGGTATTAGAGAGGCTAGCAATGGTGGAAGGAAGAAAAGTGTGTATTATCCATGGACTCAACCTTAGTCATAAAGAACTCATATACTTATTGAAAAAATCTACAAGTTATCAAAGCAAAGTATTACACGCATGCTCCTAGGGGGATATATTGGTAGGAAAAGACCATCGCTCGTCCCCGACCGCCACTCATAAGGAAGACAATCAATAAATAAATCATGCTCCGACTTCATCACATAACGGTTCACCATACGTGCATGCTACGGGAATCACAAACTTTAACACAAGTATTTCTCAAATTCACAACTACTCGACTAGCATGACTCTAATATTACCATCTCCATATCTTAAAACAATTATCAAGTATCAAACTTCTCATAGTATTCAACACACTCATAAGAAAAAATTTATTAATCTTGAATGCCTAACATAATTAAAGAAAATTACCATGCTGTTTTGTAGGACTCTCAAAATAATATAAGTGAAGCATGAGAGAACAATAGTTTCTATAAAACAAATACACCGACGTGCTCTAAAAGATATAAGTGAAGCACTAGAGCAAAAACTATATAACTCAAAAGATATAGGTGAAGCAAATAGAGTATTCTAACAATTTCCGAATCATGTGTGTCTCTCTCAAAAAGTGTTTACAGCAAGGACGATTGTGGAAAACTAACAAATAAAGACTCAAATAATACAAGACGCTCCAAGCAAAACACATATCATGTGGTAAATAAAAATATAGCTCCAAGTAAAGTTACCGATGGAAGTAGACGAAAGAGGGGATGCCTTCCGGGGCATCCCCAAGCTTTGGCTTTTAGGTGTCCTTAGATTATCTTGGGGTGCAATGGGCATCCCCAAGCTTAGACTCTTTCCACTCCTTGTTCCATAATTCATCAAATCTTTTACCCAAAACTTGAAAACTTCACAAGACAAAACTTAAAGTAGAAAATCTCGTGAGCTCCGTTAGCGAAAGAAAACAAAACACCACTTCGAGGTACTGTAATGAACTCATTCTTTATTTATATTGGTGTTAAACATACTGTATTCCAACTTCTCTATGGTTTATAAACTATTTTACTAGCCATAGATTCATTAAAATAAGCAAACAACACACGAAAAACAGAATCTGTCAAAACCAGAACAGTCTGTAGTAATCTGTAGCTAACCCAAGATCTGGAACCCCAAAAATTCTAAAATAAATTGCTGGACATGAGGAATTTATCTATTAATCATATGCAAAAATAATTAACTAAATAGAACTTTCTAAATAAAAATGGCAGCAATTCTCGTGAGCACTAAAGTTTCTGTTTTTTACAGCAAGATTAAAAAGACTTTCCCCAAGTCTTCCCAACTGTTCTAATTGGCACAAACACTAATTAAACACAAAAAACACAACCAAAACAGAGGCTAGATAAATTATTTATTACTAAACAGGAGCAAAAAGCAAGGAATAAAAATAAAATTGGGTTGCCTCCCAACAAGCGCTATCGTTTAACGCCCCTAGCTAGGCATAAAAGCAAGGATAGATCTAGGTATCTTTAGTTGGTAATTCTTTAATGAGACATCTATCACCTTTAGGAGTTTCTTTCCTTTTATCAATAATCAAACTTCTAGGCACAAGATCGAAAAAATCGTTAGTAGCAAATGGTTCCTTAATGATAGCAAAAAGATTAGGATGAATACTTATATATTTGAGATCCGCAGTTTCTTTGCTAGAGGATTCACCCTTATTTTTAGGAACATACATAAGCTTGGCAATTTTAGTCGGAGGACTTGGAGTATTCTTTACGGAAGAAAAAGAGGTTCCGAAGTTGGTAATTATACCCTCAAGTTTATCGATTCTAGTGGAATCATGATTTATTCTTTCATTAACTATAGGTTCCTTCTCTTTAATATTTTTCAAAGTTACTCCTACTTTAGATCCATATTGGGTAATTTGGTTGTGGATCTTTTTATCGAAATTTTCAATTAACTCAACGGTAGCAACTTTATTTTCAATAATTTCAAGTTTTTGCATTACATGCTCCAAAGTTAACATAGTTCCATTAACCAAAAGAGGGGGTGAGCCAAACAAATCTATCATAGTATTATAGGAATCTAAAGTGTGGCTACCCAAGAAATTCCCTCCGGGAATGTTATGAAGGACATATATGTGCCAAGGAATAGCACCTACATAAAAATTGCGGAGAACAATAGAAGTAGATTACTTCCTGGTAGATCTATTTTGAGCATTGCAAATTCTATACCAAGCGTATTTTAGGTTTTCTCCTTCCCTTTGCTTAAAATTAAGAACTTCATTTTCGGGAGACAACGGAGAAGATAGGGGACTAGCCATAATGACAAGCAAGCAATCCAACACACAAGTGAACAAGAAACGGGCAAAAAGAGGCAAATAGATAAAGAGAGGGAGGATGGAGAGAGAGGGCGAATAAAACGGTAAGGGTGAAGTGGGGGAGAGGAAAACGAGAGGTAAATGGCAAAATAATGTAATGCGGGAGATAAGGGTTTGTGATGGGTACTTGGTATGTCTTGACTTGCAACGACACCACAAGTGACTTGTTGTCGGGAGTCAAATCTTGACCTGTCTTGCGCGAACCTCCCCAGCAACGGCGCCAGAAATCCTTCTTGCTACCTCTTTAGCACTGCGTTGGTTTTCCCTTGAAGAGGAAAGGGTGATGCAGCAAAGTAGCGTAAGTATTTCCCTCAGTTTTTGAGAACCAAGGTATCAATCCAGTAGGAGGCCGCGCACGAGTCCCTCGCACCTACACAAACAAATAAATCCTCGCAACCAAAGCGATAAGGGGTTGTCAATCCCTACACGGTCACTTACAAGAGTGAGATCTGATAGATATGATAGGATAATATTTTTGGTATTTTCATGATAAAGATAAATAAAAGATGCAAGTAAAATATATGGCAAAGGAAATAACTAAGTATTGAAAGATTAATATGATGGAATATAGACCCGGGGGCCATAGGTTTCACTAGTGGCTTGTCTCAAGAGCATAAGTATTTACGGTGGGTGAACAAATTATTGTTGAGCAATTGACATAATTGAGCATAGTTATAAGAATATCTAGTTATGATCATGTATATAGGCATCATGTCTGAGACAAGTAGACCGACTCCTGCCTACATCTACTACTATTACTCCACACATCAACCGCCATCCAGCATCCATCTAGAGTATTAAGTTCAAGAGAACAGAGTAACGCTTTAAGCAAGATGACATGATGTAGAGGGATAAACTCATGCAATATGATATAAACCTCATCTTGTTATCCTCGATGGCAACAATACAATACGTGCCTTGCTGCCCCTACTATCACTGGGAAAGGACACCGCAAGATTGAACCCAAAGCTAAGCACTTCTCCCATTGCCAAAAAGATCAATCTAGTAGGGCAAACCAAACTGATAATTTGAAGCGACTTGCAAAGATAACCAATCATACATAAAAGAATTCAGAGAAGTTTCAAATATTGTTCATAGATAAACTTGATCATAAACCCACAATTCATCGGTCTCAACAAACACACCGCAAAAGAAGATTACATCGAATAGATCTCCACAAGAGAGGGGGAGAACTTTGTATTGAGATCCAAAAAGAGAGAAGAAGCCATCTAGCTAATAACTATGGACCCATAGGTCTGAAGTAAACTACCCACACTTCATCAGAGGGGCTATGGTGTTGATGTACAAGCCCTCCGTGATCGATGCCCCCTCCGGTGGAGTTCCGGAAAAGGCCCCAAGATGGGATCTCGTGGATACAGAAAGTTACGGTGGTGGAATTAGGGTTTTGGCTCCGTATCTAGTAGTTTGGGGGTACGTAGGTATATATAGGAGGAAGGAGTACGTCGGTGGAGCAACAGGGGGCCCATGAGGGTGGAGGGCGCACCCCCTACCTCGTGCCTTCCTTGTTGATTGCTTGACGTAGGGTCCAAGTCCTCTGGATCATGTTCGTTCCAAAAATCACGTTCCCGAAAGTTTCATTCTGTTTGGACTCCGTTTGATATTCTTTTTCTGCGAAACCCTAAAATAGGCACACAAAAAACAACAATTCTGGGCTGGGCCTTCGGTTAATAGGTTAGTCCCAAAAATCTCTCCCTAATAATAAAGCACGGATTGACTCCGTGGGTTCACCGTCACAGTACGCTTTTTTCCGTCAATTTATGTTTTTAGTTTTTTTCCAACACTTCCATATTTTTTCCAAAATCCAAGGTGGTACTAACAATTTACGCTTTCATTTTTTTCAACACGTCCATATTTTTTCCAAAATCCAAGTGGTACTAATCCCGTCTGTCCGTCAAAAACATTGGTTTAATTCGGTTTTCTCTTTTGTGTCTGACTCATACACGTACCTCCATCTAGACAGTTGCTACGATAAGATTTCAAACTGGTAATGCCCTAACCCCTACAATATATATATATCAGATAAGAGGGAGGCGGTCGATACCGTAGAGGTGGAGTAGCAAAAGACGAAACGGCCGGCCGATCCCACATGGATGACAGAGCGGCTGGAGGAGAAGCAACACGTGAAGCGGCATGTTGAGGAGGCGTGTGGAGGGCGATCCCATGGGTAGAGCAGAGCGGCCGGTCGAGGAGGCGCACTAAGGCCGATCCCACATGGACAATGGAGGAGCCGGTGGAGCAGGTGCATGGAGGCCGATCCCATGGGGACGAGGAGAAAACTCCTGGAGGAACGTGGACACAGGGAAAGGAAGGCCAACCCATCCAAGAGGTACGTACCAGTCTGAAGAGATTGAACGCCCGGCTGTGCTGCGGTTGGAGTTACGGACTTCTGGGCACCTAACTAGGATGGACAGGAGCTGTACATGGTGGCGCTGTGTTGTTCGCCGACATTGCTTCCCCAATCCAGCTGTCTTACACTCCTCCGCTCGCGGGCATGTGGAACGGGGCGTGCAACACAGGTCGGGGCGCTTAATCCAAACACAAGGCCGAGATAGCTTCATCCAGACCATGAGTTCAAGGTAACGCTTGTGTACAAAGCTAGCTACCTAAGATTTTGTATCAGCTTCCTCGCGGGCAGATTGACGAGGAACAGAGCTACCGATGCACGCGACGCCGGCTCCCCTGCACACGGCGGATGACGCAGACCACACAGGTTGTCGCCTGAACTGTCTTGTCTCCTGATGATGAACATTTTACTTATCCTTCCTTTGCATAATTGAACAAAGGGTTATGATCATTGTATAGACTTCTCAAAGCATCGATTATATTTCCGACCTGCACATTAGTTGAAATACAATTACACTACGTATATTTAGTGAATTTGCATACTATTATTGTTTGAGTAGAAGAATATTTCCCAACTTTAAATTTTCTATCAGAATATAATGATGTTGATTCCTTTGATATGTGGACTGGCAAAAGTGATTATATTTTTCATGACTCCTTTGTGCTATTTTCCTTTCTACGGTATTTGTTGTATCGCGTGTACTGAGAGGAGAGCTTCAACAATCTCAAGTTAGTTTTTTTCTAGCATGGAAGAAGATGGTATGCATTTATTTAATTAATACATAAGGAAACAATAGTAAAACTGTGTATCTTACAGTATTACATTCTAATTATACTCATGCTTACATTAATGGGACATGTCATCCACAGAATTACAAGTCAGTGAAAAAAGGGACACGCGGATGCAACATGCTATAGTGTAATGGCCAACCTCGTCACCTTGGAATTGATCATGTTTACCATGATTAGGTGGAATACATGGCCACCATCAATGAACGGGAGAAGTGTTTACCGTGATTAGGTGGAATACATGACCACCATCGACGAACGGGAGAAGTGACAAGATCGATGTGTGGCTAGGTATGTGCATGAATTTTGTTCACCCGTTGCAACACACGGGCCTTTTTGCTATAATATAAAAGTGTATAATAAAGCCCAATAATGTCCAAAACAAAATATAATATAGCATGGAACAATCAAAAATTATAGATACGTTGGAGACGTATCAGCCATCATCGTCATGAAGGCCAAGATCTAGAGGGAGAACCTCTCCCCATCCAGGGGGATGCCATGGAGGAGGAAGCACAAGGGGGAGAACCTCTCTTCCTCTCTCTCGGTGGCGCCGGAGTGCCATCAGGAGGGGAATCATCGCCGTGGTGATCGTCATCATCAACATCACCATTATCATCACCATCCTCATCTCTTTTACGCGGTCCACTCTCCTGCACCCCACTGTAATCCCTACTTGAACATGGTGCTTTATGCCACATATTATGATCCAATGATATGTTGCCATCCTATGATGTTTTGAGTAGATATCCTTTGTCTTTGGGTTGATTGATGACCTAGATTGATATGAGTTGTATGTTTTATTTTGGTGTTGTCCTATTGTGCCCTCCGTGTCGCGCAAGCGTGAGGGATTCCCACTGTAGGGTGTTGCAATACCTTCATGATTCTCTTATAGTGGGTTGCTTGAGTGACAGAAGCATAAACCCGAATAAGGGGGTTGTTGCGTATGGGATAAAGGGGACTTGATGCTTTAATGCTATGGTTGGGTTTTACCTTAATGGTCTTTAGTAGTTGCGGATGCTTGCTAGAGTTCCAACCATAAGTGCATATGATCCAAGAAGAGAAAGTATGTTAGCTTATGCCTCTCCCTCATATGAAATTGCAATGACGACTCGGTCTTGTTAACAATTGCCTAGGACAATTCCGCACACCGACCCATCATTATTCCACACTCGCTATTTATAATATTTAGTAATATATTCTAACTTTATGATAACATCACCTACTTTTATATTTTAGCTCTCTGATATCATGCAAAGTTATCCTCTTCACACCCACAATGTAGTTTTATTTCTTGTTTCTAGTTGGAAGTAAACGTTTGGTGTACGTAGAGTCGTATCAGTGGCAGATAGGACTTGAGAGAATATTGATCTTACGTTTAGCTCCTTCTGGGTTTGACACTCCATACTTATCACTTCCACCATTGGGAATTGCTACGATGATTCCCTGCACTTGGGAATTATCAAGATGGAGTAGTTTTCAATGGTGGCACACATTAATGCGTTGAAGAGGTCGGCGTGCATAGAAGGCTCATGGATGGCCCTTTCCCGTGTCAAAACATACTGGGCGGAGATGGATGCCACCACTGTCACGGTGTAGGGTTCGGCCATAGGCCGAGTGGCTGCCGAGCACTATTTTGAAGAAGTTCTTGAGGGCGCTCGTTCGATAGAGGCCCAATGCTCGAAGAATGTTATGTTTGAGTGATATGTATTCCTATTGTAAAAACAACGTTTTATTGATTTTATCAAGGCTGTATTTATACTTTTGCCCGAAAGTATTGTGATGCCTCCTGTGCGGCCGTTTATGTATACATGTATATAACCTGAAAGATTGCAGTCGTCGGCTTCAGCCCCCACGCATATAATGCGGGGGTGTTCGCAGAAGATGCGTATTCACACTAAATCCAACGTCTTGGTCCTATTAAAGAGGTGATAGCGCAGCAAACTAGGCAACCGGACTATATTGCTTTAACACTTTCACTTAGCCATAGGAGTTTGACAGTGGGGCTACTATATAGCCCCTGGTGGCTCCGCACTCATCCAGATTCGGGGTGCATACATGCCTGGCCGGGAAACGACCCTTCGTTAATGTGGAGGAATCCCGAAGATTCCAATAGGTCATCAAGTGGTTGACCAGTCTCACGCTATATCATGATAGTCAGTTTTCGGCTTTCTCTACTGAGGTGCTCGTCCGGATGAACCAGGGCACAATCGCAGTAGTTCTCCTGGTGCCGCCTTAGCCGATAGAGCGGAACGTAAGGCAGTAAAACACAGGAGCCGGGAAACCCAACATGTGACCAAAGACATGATTCGGAGCTGATGCATATAAGGCCAAACTCGCGATGCCGAAGACTCCCTAAGGTATTCGGTCTTTATGGTGTAAACCAGGTCTAAATAGTACCCTTTGTAATAAGCCCCTGGTGTCCAGGTACATGCATTATTCTGGCGTGGCCACATGCCAAGACGTCAGCATCCATCTCGATTGTATTGAGAAACCGAGGGATGTAAATCAACAAGAGACAGTAAAAAAGGTTTACGCAGGGTCTTAATCTACAAAGAATCCTTGGAACGGGTCCCTGCTGCACGTCTGCGCATGTGTCTCCATTGTGCCATATCCTGCACGGGTGTAGCACGATGGTCATCTGAAAAAGAGAGGAACTTAATTGCCGTGCAAAAGTTAAGTTATACTAAATAAACGATATATAGTTGAAATTTGGTAAAGGTGAGCCTTATTGCGACTTTTGCGCGCGCGTTGAGCCCCTTGTATTGTAATAGGGGTATAGCTGTCAAACCTGTATTAATTACGTATAGCTGCACCGGACTTTTCTAACCGCGTCCATGGTCTTAACGACCTGTCAAATGCTTGAGTTGGTGAGGCCGTTTAGTGTGCGGCGGCCAAGGCGGCCGCACTGTCTTCGGCGCGCAAGGAGCGCTCAGTATTTCCATTTACTGTAATGATGCCACGTGGACCGGGCATCTTGAGCTTGAGGGAAGCGTAATGCGGTATTGCGTTAAAGCGAGCGAAAGCTTCGCGTCCGAGTAGTGCTTGATAGCCACTTTGGAACGGAGCGACGTGGAAAGTTAAATTTTCGTTGCGGAAGTTATTGGGAAAGCCGAATATAACCTCTAGTAGCAGGGAGCACCTGCAATGAGCCTCCGGGCCTGGTGTTACTCCTTTAAAGGTAGCATTGCTGCAGCAAATTTTTGTTGGGTCTATCCTCATTTTGCGGACTATGTCCTGATATATCAGATTTAAACTGCTGCCGGCGTCCATCAGGACTCGTGTGAAGTGGTATCCGTCAATTATTGGATCTAATACCAAGGCGGCCCATCCCGCACGCTGGATACTTGCTGAGTAATCCCGATGGTCGAAGGTGATTGGTTGGGACGACCAGTGGCGGAGCTCCGCGGTGATAGGCCCTGGGGCGTGTTTCTCTAAAGGTCCCGCTTTGTTTCTCCCTTTTATCATGTGTAACACATTGACTGTTTTGACTTCTGGTGGGAATTTCTTCTGTTCCCCTGTGCTTTGCTTGCGAGGCTTGTCCTCGTCTTCACTTGGTGTATCCTGCCCCTTGTGTTCGGCGTTGAGCTTGCCGGACTGTTTGAAGACCCAACATTTTCTGTGGGTATGATTTGCAGGTTTATCAGGGGTGCTATGGATCTGACATATTTGGTCCAGAATTTTGTTTAGGCTGGACAGTTCGTCTCTGTTTCTTTTGGAGGGCGGCTTCTGCTGGCCTGGCCGAGAGCTTCTAAATCCGGTGTTTACCGCCGTGCTCTTCGGGTTGTCTTCTTTATTCCGGCGCTTATTCTTGCTGCGTCGTGATTTCCCATTTCCATCCCTGACTACGGATGTACTTGGGTCGCTGGTGCTGCATCGGGCTAACCAGCTGTCCTCGCCCGCGCAAAAACGGGTCATGAGGCTTGTTAATGCTGCCATTGTTCTCGGCTTTTCTTGACCGAGGTGTCTGGCAAGCCATTCGTCTCGAACGCTATGCTTGAAAGCTGCTAAGGCTTCAGCGTCCGGACAGTCGACTATTTGGTTCTTTTAGTGAGGAACATGTTCCAAAGTTTTCGGGCTGACTCACCAGGCTGTTGAATTATATGACTTAAATCGTCTGCATCCGGTGGTCGGACATATGTCCCTTGAAAATTTGCCCGAAAGGCGTCTTCAAGCTCTTCCTAGCTTCCGATGGAGTTTTCGGGGAGGCTTTTAAGCCAGTACCGAGCTGGCCCTTTGAGCTTGAGGGGTAAGTACTTGATGGCGTGGAGATCATTCCTCGAGCCATATGGATATGGAGGATGTAGCCCTCAATCCAGACCCCAGGGTCTGTTGTTCCGCCGTACGCCTCTATGTTTACGGGTTTTAATCCCTCTGGAAATTCATGATCTAGCACCTCGTTGGTGAAACATAGAGGGTGTGCGGCACCCCTGTATTTGGGTGTACCGTGGTGTTCGGATGTTTGTTGTGTTGCATTGTATGTTGGAGCGCGCTTGCGCGGTCCATAGATGGATCTGGCTACGCCGTCCTTTTGATGCGAGCCCTTACGCGGATCGCGTACTGGTTTATGTGCGGTGTCGTTTGCCGCTTTATCCTGGCTATGAGGTCGTCTATCCGACCGGATGGCTGTTTTATTTTTTAATTGTGGAGGATCTAAGGCCTCCTCATCAAATTCAGGTAGCAACTTTCACTTCGGATAGCTCTTGGTGTGGCGATTACTGATGTACTTCGCTGCAGTGTTGAGTACTTCACTCCATTTGATTTTGAGTGTGTCTTGTGCGGCCTTGAGCCTTTGCTTCTGTTTTTTCAGGCTCCTCGCCGTGGCAACAAGCCATTGGTGGGCGTTATGTTGCTCCTGGTGCCTGTCCGGTGTGGTGTCATCCGGACTGTTATCTTCGACGGAGTCGGGTTGTTCGGTTTGATTCCCTGTGTTGCCCTGGTCGGGCGATGGTTCACCCTGCTCTATCGTTGGGTCTATATGATCGTTATTTCTGCCGAGGCGGGAGTTGGAGTGGCGTTTACGCCGCCGCTTTGTCTGCTTCTCGAGGGAACAACCCTTCGCTGCGTCCTTCCGTTCCTCGTCGTTGTTTTCTTTGGGTGTGTCCACCATGTATACGTCATGTGATGAAGTGGGCGTCCAGTGCCCTGTGGGCAGTGGTTCCTGTTCGTCTCCTGCATCGTCGTCCATACTGTCGATGTCTTTGGAGTCGAAGTCAAGCATGTTGGTTAAGTCATCGACAGTGGCTACTAAGTGGGTGGTGGGTGGGCGACGAATTTCTTCGTCATCCGCATTCCAATCCTGCCGGACATAGTTCGGGCAGGACCCTCCTGACAAGGAGAGAGACCTTAATGAGTTCAGTATGTCGCCGAAGGGCGAGTGCTGAAAAATATCCGCGGAGGTAAACTCCATGATCGGCGCCCAATCAGATTCAGGAACGGGTGCAGGCGGTCCGTAGTAAGTGGCCGGAGAAGGATCCGGCAGTTTGGCAACACGGCACTCTGAAGGGTAAGGTCGATATTCGGCTCGATCGCTGCTGAGGATACGGCCTCCGTGGCGGGGTCAATCCACCCGTCCATGGATGGCGCAACTGGCTCCGAATTAAGGATGAGAGAGGCTGCCGGTGCGATTTCTTGAACATTGTCCGATGGTAGAGCTAAATCGTACTCATCGCGACCGCGTGGCGCACAAGGCAGGGGCTCGAATCCGTCGAAGATCAAGTCTCCGCGGATATCGGTCGTGTAGTTTAAGCTTCCGAACCTGACCTGGTGGCCAGGGGCGTAACTTTCGATCTACTCCAGATGGCCAAGCGAGTTGGCCCGCACTGCGAAGCCGCCAAACACAAAGATCTGTCCGGGGAGAAAAGTCTCACCCTGGACTGCATCGCCATCGATGATCGTAGGAGCCATCAAGCCTAACAGCGACGACATAGAGGAACTCTCAATGAAAGCACCAATGTCGGTGTCAAAACCGGCGGATCTCCGGTAGGGGGTCCCGAACTGTGCGTCTAAGGCGGATGGTAACAGGAGGCAGGGGACATGATGTTTTACCCAGGTCCGGGCCCTCTTGATGGAGGTAAAACCCTACGTCCTGCTTGATTTATTCTTGATGATACGAGTATTACAAGAGTTGATCTACCACGAGATTGGAGAGGCTAAACCCTAGAAGCTAGCCTATGGTATGATTGTATGTTGTCCTACGGACTAAAACCCTCCGGTTTATATAGACACTGAAAGAGGTTAGGGTTACACAAGGTCGGTTACAAAGGAGAAGATATCCATATCCGTACTGCCTAGCTTGCCTTCCACGCCAAGTAGAGTCCCATCCAGACACGAGACGAAGTCTCCAATCTTGTATCTTCATAGTCCAACAGTCCGGTCAGAGGATATAGTCCGGCTGTCCGGAGACCCCCTAATCTAGGACTCCCTCAAAGATCTTTATCGGCCAGACCACATAACAACATACATTGTTCCCTTTGTCATCGGTATGTTACTTTCCCGAGATTCGATCGTCGGTATCTCAATACCTAGTTCAATCTCATTACCGGCAAGTCTCTTTACTCATTCCGTAATACATCATCCCGCAACTAACTCATTAGTTGTAATGCTTGCAAGGCTTAAGTGATGTGTATTGCCGAGAGGGCCCAGAGATACCTCTCCGACAATCGGAGTGACAAATCCTAATCTCGAAATACGCCAACCCAACATGTACCTTCGGAGACACCTATAGAGCACCTTTATAATCACCCAGTTATGTTGTGACGTTTGGTAGCACACAAAGTGTTCCTCCGTCAAATGGGAGTTGCATAATCTCATAGTCACAGGAACATGTATAAGTCATGAAGAAAGCAATAGCAACATACTAAACGATCGGGTGCTAAGCTAACGGAACGGGTCATGTCAATCACATCATTCTCCTAATGATGTGATCCCGCTAATCAAATGACAACTCATGTCTATGGTTAGGAAACATAACCATCTTTAGTCGACGAGCAAGTCAAGTAGAGGCATACTAGTGACACTCTGTTTGTCTATGTATTCACACATGTTTTATGTTTCCGGTTAATACAATTCTAGCATGAATAATAAACATTTATCATGAAATAAGGAAATAAATAATAACTTTATTATTGCCTCTAGGGCATATTTCCTTCAGTCTCCCACTTGCACTAGAGTCAATAATCTAGATCACATCGCCATGTGATTTAACATCAATAGTTCACATCACCATGTGATTAACACCCATAGTTCACATCGTCATGTGACCAACACCCAACGGGTTTACTAGAGTTAATAATCTAGTTCACATCGCTATGTGATTAACACCCAAAGAGTACTAAGGTCTGATCATGTTTTGCTTGTGAGAGAAGTTTAGTCAACGGGTCTACAACATTCGGATCCGTATGTATTTTGCAAATTTCTATGTCAAGAATGCTCTGCATGGAGCTACTCTAGCTAATTGCTCCCACTTTCAATATGTATCCAGATTAAGACTTAGAGTCATCTGGATCAGTGTCAAAATTTGCATCGACGTAACCTTTTACGATGTACCTTTTTGTCACTTCCATAATCGAGAAACATATCCTTATTTCACTAAGGATAATTTTGACCGCTGTCCAGTGATCTACTCCTAGATCACTATTGTACTCCCTTGCCAAAAATAGTGTAGGGTATACAATAGATTTGGTACATAGCATGGCATATTTTATAGAACCTATGGCCAAGGCATAGGGAATGACTTTCATTCTCTTTCTATCTTCTGTCGTGGTGAGGCTTTGAGTCTTACTCAGTTTCACATCTTGTAACAAAAGAAAGAACTCTATCTTTGACTGTTCCATTTTGAACTACTTCAAAATCTTGTCAAGGTATGTACTCATTGAAAAACTTATCAAGCGTCTTGATCTATCTCTATAGATCTTGATGCTCAATATGTAAGAAGTTTCACCGAGGTCTTTCTTTGAAAAACTCCTTTCAAACATTCCTTTATGCTTTGCAGAATAATTCTACATTATCTCCGATCAACAATATGTCATTCACATATACTTATCAGAAATGTTGTAGTGCTCCCACTCACTTTCTTGTAAATACAGGCTTCACCGCAAGTCTGTATAAAACTATATGTTTTGATCAACTTATCAAAGTGTATATTCCAACTCTGAGATGCTTGCACCAGTCCATAGATGGATCGCTGGAGCTTGCATATTTTGTTAGCACCTTTAGGATTGACAAAACCTTCTGGTTGCATCATATACAACTCTTCTTAAATAAATCCATTAAGGAATACAGCTTTGTTTATCCATTTGCCAGATTTCATAAAATGCGGCAATTGCTAACATGATTCGGACAGACTTAAGCATAGATACGAGTCAGAAACTCTCATCGTAGTCAACACCTTGAATTTGTCGAAAACCTTTTTGCGACAATTCTAGCTTTGTAGATAGTAACACTACTATCAGCGTCTGTCTTCCTCTTGAAGATCCATTTAATCTCAATGGCTCGCCGATCATTGGGCAAGTCAATCAAAGTCCATACTTTGTTCTCATACATGGATCTCATCTCAGATTTCTTGGCCTCAAGTCATTTCGTGGAATCTGGGCTCATCATCGCTTCCTCATAGTTCGTAGGTTCGTCATGGTCAAGTAACATGACCTCCAGAACAGGATTACCATACCACTCTGGTGCGGATCTCACTCTGGTTTACCTACGAGGTTCGATAGTAACTTGATCTGAAGTTACATGATTATCATCATTAGCTTGCTCACTAATTGGTGTAGTACTCACAGGAACAGATTTCTGTGATGAACTACTTTCCAATAAGGGAGTAGGTACAGTTACCTCATCAAGTTCTACTTTCCTCCCACTCACTTCTTTCGAGAGAAACTCCTTCCCTAGAAAGGATCCATTCTCAGCAATGAATATCTTGCCTTCAGATCTATGATAGGGGTGTACCCAACATTTTCTTTTGGGTATCTTATGAAGACGCACTTCTCCGATTTGGTCTGAGCTTATCAGGTTGAAACTTTTTCACGTAAGCATTGCAACCTCAAACTTTAAGAAATGACAGCTTAGGTTTCTTGCCACACCATAGTTCATATGGTGTCGTCTCAACGGATATAGATGGTGCCCTAATGTAGCTGTCTCTAATGCATAACCCCAAAACGATAGTTGTAAATCGGTAAGAGACATCATAGATCGCACCATATCTAATAAAGTACGGTTACGACGTTCGGACACACCATTATACTATGGTGTTCCAGGTGGCGTGAGTAGTGAAACTATTTCACATTGCTTTAACTGAAGGCCAAACTTGTAACTCAAATATTTTACTTCTACGATCATATCGTAGAAATTTTTATTTTGTTATATGATTCTCTACTTCACTCTGAAATTCTTTGAACTTTTCAAATGTTTCAGATTTGTGTTTCATCAAGTAGATATACTCATATATGCTCAAATCATCTGTGAAGATCAGGAAATAATGATACCTGCCACGAGCCTCAATATTCATCGGACCACATACATCAGTATGTATGATTTCCAACAAATCTGTTGCTCACTCCATTGCCCTGGAGAACGGAGTCTTAGTCATCTTGCCCATGAGGCATGGTTTGCACGCATCAACTAATTCATAATCAAGTGATTCCAAAAGCCCATCAGCATGGATTTTCTTCATGCGATTTACACCAATATGACCTAAATGGCAGTGCCACAAATAAGTTGCACTATCATTATTAACTTTGCATCTTTTGGCTTCAATATTATGAAAATGTGTATCACTATGATCGAGATCCAACAAACCATTTTATTGGGTGTATGACCATAGAAGGTTTTATTCATGTAAACAGAACAACAATTATTCTCTAATTTAAATGAATAACCGTATTGCAACAAACATGATCCAATCATATTCATGCTCAATGCAAACACTAAATAACATTTATTTTAGGTTTAACACTAATCCCGAAAGTATAGGGAGTGTGCGATGATGATCATATCAATCTTGGAACCATTTCCAATACACATCGCCACTTCACCCTTAACTAGTCTCTGTTCATTCTGCAACTCCCGCTTCGAGTTACTATTCTTAACAACAGAACTAGTATCAAATACTGAGGGGTTGCTATAAACACTATGTCGGCGTCCTGGGAACGGGGGTCCCCAGACTTGCCTGCCTGTGGCCCACGGCGTGACCAAGCCAGCAGGTCGTACGGCTCATCGTCACCAACAAAGCATCCAAGACCCTCGCGAGGGTCCAAGCCTCGCGAGGCGGACGATGCAAGGCCTCCTCTGGAGTAGCCTAGCTAGGCAGGCTCACGAGGAGGGGAGGTACCAAGGCGGGGTAAACCTCACGAGGCCCTTGTGACATGAGCCAAGACGCACGATACCAGGCGGGCGCCAGGCGGGCACCAGCGCGTGCAGCGTCCTTATTTCCTCTTTGGTGCTAAGGAGGCCAGCGCAGGCAAAGAGTACTGAGGCATCATGCACATGTTGCTATATTGGTGCAATGAGACCAAGACCAGGAGGATGGAAAGACGGAGGTCATCATGGAGCCCAAGACGGCGTCACCACCAGAGCCTTTGTCAGGCGAAGACCACTTTTGTCAGGATAGCTTGTACTAGTTGTCCCCCTTCAAATTAGCCCGCCATTGTTGGCTCCCTTCCCGCTCGATATTTGGGAAGAGGACCAGGGCCTATATAAGTAGAGCTGGCCACCATAGTAGGGGGGATCGGATCCGAGGGAGAGAGAGCATCTCATCTCAGCTTGATCCAACCCAATCGAGAGCCTACCCACAGGAACACCTCAACCTCCGAAGGCTGTTCTTCCCTTGTATTGCTCATCATCAGCCCTAGAGGCAATCCACCACCACCATACTGGAGTAGGGTATTACACCACAATGGTGGCCCGAACCAGTATAAACCTTGTGTCTTTCTGTGTTGCGAGTTCGTCGAGTTCGTCCATGAGATCTTAGTGAGCTAGGGCATAGATTGGTAGGAGGGAAAAACTTCGTGCGCACCCCAATGTTAGAACCTTAAGGGTTTGCCAGAACCCCACATCCGACATTTGGCGCGCCAGGTAGCAGTGCGCCGGAGCTCCTCCTCCACCGGCCTACTCGTCGATGCTCCTCACCCACGATGTCCAGTGACTCAAGGGCCGGCCCCGACTGCTGGGCAGCCTGGCCACCCCGGGCAGCACCGCCTGCCCATGAAGGTCTCGACCCCGCACTCCAGGCGGCACGGGCGCTGCCAAACTCCGCCGGGCGCGGGCAGCACGGCCATGTGTCGTCCACCCTCACCCCACAGCAGGTACGGGCCGCCGCAAGAGCAGCAAGCCATGCCGCAGCAATGGCACCACACTCACGACGGGAGCAAGAAAACATGTGGGCAGCGCTCACCGTGGCAAGGGAGCTTCTGCAGTGCAGGCTGATGGAAAGCGGTCGGGACACACTCCTGGAGCGTGTTGCCGAGCTGCTGGATGCAGCGGCGTCGGGAGCACCGCCCTTCTGCTATTGACTTCCTCCCCAGGCCACTGCTGGGCGCGCGGCGAACCTCACCACATCCGCGCGCCATCAACTATGCCCGGGGGCTTCATCAACTTCAGCACGGCTGGCGGTGTAGGGGGCTCTGACTCCCCCATGCCGCCCGCGGCGGGCACGGGCGCAAGCGTCACCCCCCACGGTCCCAGCAGGATGCCATACAGTCGTCCCCAAGGCGCCACCATGGGTCGAGCTACATGGAGCGTGGGGCACCACGGCGAGGTGTTCGGGGTGACGGCCCCGGAAGCCTACGTGCCCCGCATGATGGACCACGGGTACGCACCAGAGGACGACCCTGGCTCGTTCATTGGAGAAGATTGGGGAGAGGGGGCGCTAGGAGTCGAGGCCTTCCAAGAACCAACGGAGAACCACAACGATCGCACCGACAATGGCAACTACAGGGTACTGCTAATCTCTCAAAAATAGGCTTATGCTAACCAGGAGCTGCAGATGAATCAGGTTGCAGCATCGATCGACGACCCTAGCACGGCGGCACCCGTTCCAACAAGGGAGACATGTTGGGGGCCGCCGGGAGGGAGCCAGGAGCAAGGTCCCTCCCCAAGGCACGCGAAACCAGGGGACACACGGAGGTAGGCCCTCTGCCAGGGTGGCCTCCGCAACCCTTCCCCCGGTAGAGGACCCGTGGTCGCCGAGGGAACCGCTGGCGTCCCTTTTCCCTCTTCTGTGTCGTCCTGGTGACCGGTCGGCTCAAAGGAGGTCGAGGGTGGTGCAAGGCGGGGCCCTCGTCTGGCGATATGAAGCAAGGCCGGTACCTATGAAGAAGGCCCAGTGCATGTGAAGCTCGCCGCATGTGACACTCTCACGTAATAATGAGTTGGGGTTGTACACGCCCCGGAGTCGCAGGAGCACCGGCCTCAGGCCCCTGGGGCTCCCTCCAACGCCTAGTGGCAGCACTTAGCTCCGCCCTGGTGAGAAGACTTGAAGACCCGAAGACTAGACTAGGTGCCGGACGCGGCCTTCTGCTTTGGATCTCTCTTTCTGTGGCTTTGCTTCCTGGATCTGGACTTAAGTTGAAGCTAAAATTTTATCGATGCGCACGGGGGGTACCTTTTCTTGTTCGAGCCGTTTCTTGCCTTCTAGATCTCGTTTGGTTTGGGACTCATGTCCCTCGCCTTTGCCTCACAAAGCTCCTCGCGAGCCGGACCACGCAAAGCGCACGCTCGTCAAGCACGCGCTAGCACTGCGCCAGGTGCTCACCTCTTACGGGCCCCCCTCAAATGGAGCAATAAGCTCCGCAGGATTCTCAGGAACTCGTCGCCTCATGACCGAGCCCTAAGCTGGCACTAACTAAGGTAAACCACGTCGGGGAGCTCACCCCAAGCTTCATGAGCTCACAAGGACACATACCCACATCGCATAGGACAGTAAAAACTACAATTCACTTACACGAGGGGCTCCCCCTCTCAAAATGCTATTACAAAGTCTTCCAAGGGCTACGCCCGAGTTCTGCGTGCAGGATAAAACAACAGGCGAACATGGGATCAGCAAGAGATATCACTTTCTACATCACCCACGGACGCATCACTCGCGTCGTCGTCATCTTCGTCGGACTCGCCGCCGCCGTCGGCGACGCCCCCATCACCATCGTTAACCACGTCACCTTCATCTGCGACGACCACCACCGCGTCATCCTCCGAGGTGAAGGCCCTGACCAACGCATCGACATGGTCCTCTACCCAATGCGCCATGTCACCCCGGACGGCCGTGGGTACGGGGGCAATGGCAGCGTCGAAGTCGAAGTTGGGGTCGGCATTCAGAAGATGGCTGAAGACATGGGAGAAGGCGCGCTGAAGCAGGCCACGACCCCTCTCCTCCACAAGCTACCGAACTCTGGCAGATTGAGCCTCCAGGCACGTCACCACCTCGGTGAAGAAGATCAGGTGGCTGGCGTAGTCGTTTGAGTGAGGGGCCGGGGCGTTCTCATCACAGATATAACCCAGGGCGGTGTTGGCCTTGTTCCGAAGGTCCTGAAGCATAGGAGCATGCTCGCGCTCGAGCGTTCGGCATTGGAGCACTTCCTCCTTGTTTTGCCATGCGACGGCCTCGGCGTCGTCAACTCATTTCTAGAGAGAAAGCAGCTCGGCACGGGCGGAGGCCAAGTCCGCCTGCGCTGTAACCAGGGCGGCGGCTGTGGCCTCCACACGCCTCTCGGCCTCGTCCAACCTGGGCCTAAGGGCGGCGGCCCTGCCCGCATCCTCCTGACCGGCGAGCTTCAGCTTCAAGCCGTACCTACCCTCCAGATCTACGTGAACCTCGGCCACCCGGCGGTTGATCTCCTCCTCGACTCCGGCTTCGCGGGCCCCGACTGCATCTTCTCCTTGGGCGACTTGACGCTCCCTCGTCTGCAGTCGCTCGAGCTCGAGGCTGCACTCCACGGCTTCCAGGGCCAGCATCTCCTCGCGCTGACGGACCTCCTCTTCCTCCATAGGCATCCCCCTCAGCGATGCAAGAGCGGCCTTGCGCGTCTCCACCTGCTGCTCAAGGGACGCGCTCCAGGCCTGAAGCCCCCACGCGCGCTCCTCCGTAGCCTCGCGGCGGCAATCGGCCTCACGAGCTTCTTCCAAAGCTCGCGAGCGGGCCTCATTTGCAATCTTGAGGGATGCATCGGCCTTCGCATTCTCAAGGTCGCGCTGATAGTAACCAAGGTTGATGGCCACTCGCAGCTTGCGCTGCTCCTCCACCAACCGAAGACCTTCAGCCTCAAGACGCGAGTCGACACCAGCAAGCTCTTCACCAAGGCGGCTCATCGCACCCATCGCCTCCTAGAAGAGCTCGTGACGGACTACGCTGCGCCCGCGCTCGAGCTCGAACGCTCGACCCGCCTCGTCCTCCGCCTCGGGGGCTACGGGTGGAGCATCAAGTGGCGCGCCACCTCCCGGCAGGGGGCTGGGGGCTGGCGCCATGCCTGACGTCAGCCCCTCCTCGCGAGGAGCCCTAGCTGATCAAGGCTCGCTGCTTGAAGAGGAATCGAAGACCGAGGTCAGTCACTGACTGCTCATGAGCAGAGGAGGGGTCTTGGGCACGCCCGCCAAGCCCCACGCCAGACCGTGGGCGAGGGGCGGACAAACCACGGACTTAGCACATCCCGAAGGCGGGGACGCGCCTCCGACCGACCCTGCTCCAGGGGCGGCAAGCAAGCCAGGAATGCTCAACCACGACGGGGGAATCGAAGAAGGAGGAGGCCGCTTCTCGGAAGACACAACAGCTTCAGCAGAAGGAGCCCTGGAGGACAGGCGTCAGGATAAGAAGACCACATGCAAAAAGTCACGGCGACGAGATACTTACGCATCAATGGCAATGTACTTTCGTCGCCTCAACGGCCCGAAGATCTTGCTGCCGTCGGGGGATCCCTTCCTCTTGCGGAGCTCCTCGAAGTCCACACAAAGGCGACCGAAGCGCTGGACGTGACGGCCGGTGCGCGGTGAAGCCAAAGAAGACCCAAGAGGGATGACCTCAAGGGAGCCCGGCTAAGGCGAACAGCCCGGCTCCTCCCCACTGTGACCTTGATAACCCACAAGTATAGGGGATCGCAACAGTTTTCGAGGGTAGAGTATTCAACCCAAATTTATTGATTCGACACAAGGGGAGCCAAAGAATATTCTCAAGTATTAGCAGCTGAGTTGTCAATTCAACCACACCCAGAAACTTAATATCTGCAGCAAAGTGTTTAGTAGCAAAGTAATATGATAGTAGTGATAACGGTAACAAAAGGTAACGGTAGTAAAAGCAATGTTTTTGGTATTTTGTAGTGATGATAGCAATAGCAACGGGAAAGTAAATAAGCGAAGAACAATATATGGAAAGCTCGTAGGCAATGGATCAGTGATGGAGAATTATGCCGGATGCGGTTCATCATGTAACAGTCATAACCTAGGGTGACACAGAACTAGATCCAGTTCATTGATATAATGTAGGCATGTATTCCAAATATAGTCATACGTGCTTATGGAAAAGAACTTGCATGACATCTTTTGTCCTACCCTCCCGTGGCAGCGGAGTCCTTACGGAAACTAAGGGATATTAAGGCCTCCTTTTAATAGAGAACCAGAACAAAGCATTAACACATAGTGAATACATGAACTCCTCAAACTACGATCATCACCGGTAAGTATCCCGATTATTGTCACTTCAGGGTTAACGGATCATAACACATAATAGGTGACTATAGACTTGCAAGATAGGATCAAGAACACTCATATATTGATGAAAACATAATAGGTTCAGATCTGAAATCATGGCACTCGGGCCCTAGTGACAAGCATTAAGCATAGCAAAGTCATAGCAACATCAATATCAGAACATAGTGGATACTAGGGATCAAACCCTAACAAAACTAACTCGACTACATGATAGATCCCATCCAACCCATCACCGTCCAGCAAGCCTACGATGGAATTACTCACGCACGGCGGTGAGCATCATGAAATTGGTGATGGAGGATGGTTGATGATGATGGTGGCGACGGATTCCCCTCTCCGGAGCCCCGAACGGACTCCAGATCAGCCCTCCCGAGAGGTTTTAGGGCTTGGCGGCGGCTCTGTATCGTAAAACGCAATGATTTCTTCTCTCTGATTTTTTTCTCCCCGAAACTCAATATATGGAGTTGGAGTTGGAGTCAGAGAGGCAACAGGGGGCCCACGAGGTAGGGGGCGCGCCCCCCACTCTCGTGGAGAGGTGGTGGGCCCCCTGGACTTCATCTTTTGCAGGTATTTTTCTTATTTTCTGAAAAGTGGCTCCGTGAAGTTTCAGGTCATTCCGAGAATGTTTGCTCCTGCACAAAATAACACCATGGTAATTCTGCTGAAAACAGCGTCAGTCCGGGTTAGTTCCATTCAAATCATGCAAGTTAGAGTCCAAAACAAGGGCAAAAGTGTTTGGAAAAGTAGATACGTTGGAGACGTATCAACTCCCCCAAGCTTAAATCTTTGCTTGTCCTTAAGCAATTCAGTTGACAAACTGAAAGTGATAAAGAAAAACTTTTACAAACTCTGTTTGCTCTTGTTGTTGTAAATATGTAAAGCCAGCATTCAAGTTTTCAGCAAATATTATAACTAACCACATTCACAATAACACATAGGTCTCAAGTTTACTCATATCAATAGCATAATCAACTAGCGAGCCATAATAATAAATCTCGGATGACAACACTTTCTCAAAACAATCATAATATGATATAACAAGATGGTATCTCGCTAGCCCTTTCTGAGACCGCAAAACATAAATGTAGAGCACCTTTAAAGACCAAGGACTGACTAGACATTGTAATTCATGGTAAAAGAGATCCAGTCAAGTCATACTCATGTAAACTAACAGTAATGAATGCAAATGACAGCGGTGCTCTCCAACTAGTGCTTTTTAATAAGAGGATGATGACTCAGCATAAAAGTAAATAGATAGGCCCTTCGCAGAGGGAAGCAGGGATTTGTAGAGGTGCCAGAGCTCGGTTTTGAAATAGAGGTGAATAATATTTTGAGCGGTACACTTTCATTGTCAACATAACAACCAAGAGATGGCGATATCTTCCATGCTACACACATTATAGGCGGTTCCCAAACAGAATGGTAAAGTTTATACTCCCCCTTCCACCAACGAGCATCAATCCATGGCTTGCTCGAAACAACGAGTGCCTCCAACTAACAAGAGTCCCAGGGGGAGTTTTGTTTGCAATTATTTTGATTTAGTTTGCATAAAGCATGGGACTGGGCATCCCGGTGACCAGCCATTTATCTCGTGAGTGAGGAGCGGAGTCCACTCCTCTTGAGAATAACCCGCCTAACATGGAAGATATAGACAACCCTAGTTGATACATGAGCTATTCGAGCATATAAAACAGGATATTTATTTGAAGGTTTAGAGTTTGGCACATACAAATTTACTTGGAACGGCAGGTAGATACCGTATATAGGTAGGTATAGTGGACTCATATGGAATAACTTTGGGGTTTAAGGAATTTGGATGCACAAGCAGTATTCCCGTTTAGTACAGGTGAAGGCTAGCAAAAGACTGGGAAGTGACCAGCTAGAGAGCGACAACAGTCATGAACATGCATTAAAATTAATCAACACCGAATGCAAGCATGAGTAGGATATAATCCACCATGAACATAAATATTGTGAAGGTTATGTTGATTTTGTTTCAACTACATGCGTGAACATGTGCCAAGTCAAGTCACTTAAATCATTCAGAGGAGGATACCACCCTATCATACCACATCATAACCATTTTAATAGCATGTTGGCACGCAAGGTAAACCATTATAAATCATAGCTAATCAAGCATGGCATAAGAAACTATGATCTCTAGTTGTCATTGCAAAATGTTTATTCATAATAGGCTGAATCAGGAATGATGAACTAATCATATTTACAAAAACATAAGTGGTCGAGTTCATACCAGCTTTTCTCATCTCAGCCAGTCCATCATATAACATCATAATTGCCTTCCACTTGCACGACCGAATAGTGTGAATAATAATAATAGTGCACGTGCATTGGACTAAGCTGGAATCTGCAGGCATTCAATAAACAGGAGAAGACAAGGCAATATGGGCTCTTTTGTCAGATCAACAATAATGCATATAAGAGCCACTTCAACAATTTAATTATGGTCTTCTCCTATCGACCCCCAAAGAAAAGAAATAAAACTAATTACACGGGAAAGCTCCCAACAAGCAAAAGAAGAACATGAAATATTTTTGGGTTTTCTTTCTACTACCAGCATGGAAATTAAACTAATTAAAAGCTACAACTAATTTTTTTGTTTTTCTTAAGGTTTATTAAACACACAAGAAGAAAGCATAAAAAGGAAAATAAACTAGCATGGATGATACAAATGAAAAAGTATGAGCACCGAAATCTACCAATGAGTGTGTGAACATAAATGTAATGTCGGTGGGAAATACGTACTCCCCCAAGCTTAGGCTTTTGGCCTAAGTTGGTCTATGGCCACGGCTGGCCTGGCGGATATCCATAATAGTAGTTGGGGTCATACTGAGAAGAAGAAGAGGAAGACTCAGATTGCCACTGGCTGACAATCATCTTCGGATCCCACTGGTAATTAGACTATCGTGAAGGATCAACTTGTGGTTCCGGTTCTGGCTCCTCGGTTGGTGCAGGGTTCTGGTAGGTGTGAATAGCCTTCAACGGAACAAGGTACGTGACTGAAGATAAATCAAACAAAGAAGGAGCAGGCAGGGTAATAGTCTCAGGATGATGTTTGTTAAAGAACAATTAATATTTAAGCTCTCCTTCCCTATTCTTAACAATAAAATCATGTGCCACCATACTTTTATAATCTAGATAAACATGAGCCAGCACCTTTTCTTCCTTCTCAAAATGCCTAATAGGTATGTTAAAATGTGCAGCTAGGCGTGAAGCATAGATGCCTCCAAAGATGGGGCCCCTGGTACGGTTCAGACTTAACCGTTTGGCAATAATACCGCCCATACTAAAAGTGTTATCACTATATAAACCGTGGAGCAGAATAATTATATCAGGGATGCGAAGGACAACGACTAGCAAATAATGCAAAGTAACGTAAAACAGGAAAATGTATGCTAGTGATTCGTGCATCGGAAACCTTCCTAGTTTCCCCTACAGTGATAGTATCAATAAACCCCTCCACATCATCATGATGTGGTTCTTCTGTCTTGCCATCAAAAGGGACTAAACAAATCCGACAAAAATCGTAAAGTGACATCTCCTTATGCTCATCATATAAATGAAACTCCACCATAGGTGGCGAATTCCTAGAATGGAAATGAAAGTTTTGCACAAAGGTATTTGTGAGTAAGACATACTGATCGCATTGGTCGTGGAGGAAAGCGGTGAGGCCTGCATTCTTAGCCAACTCATGAAAATCTTCATAAATACCGGCTGCTCTCAAGAAATCATCGGAAGGCCATTCACACGCCCAAACCTCCGCGGTGCGCGGCAAATTATACTTAGGCTTCGGTGCCTTTTCCTTCGAGCTTTGGCTCGATGAGCCCCTCAATAGTCTCCTCATCATTTTCTGAAAAATTCTGAAATTTTTAGTAACTCCAAAATAAAAGTAAACCAAACTCAATAATATTGATAACAACTACTCCTACAAGTGCCTAGGGCCTATATCATGCATCAAAACTACTTTTGACCATATAAATTTGGCATGCAAGCTCAAGAACAGGGTCACCTAAGCAGCAAAAATTTGCAATGAATAAAGCACTAGAACAAAAACTAATTGGACCAATGGAGGAGTGACATACCAAGGAACAATCTCCCCAAGCAGTTTTGTGAGAGGTGCTTTGAGCAAGGAGATCGAAAATGGTAGCAAAATGAGCTAGAACTCGTGCTTGAGTTGGATATTCGTGTTTGTGGGAGGAAGATGAAGTGTATGGGTGAAAGAATGAGTGGAGGAGGGCCACCGTGGGCCCACGAGGCAGGGGCGCGCCCAGGGGGTAGGGTGCGCCCTCCACCCTCGTGGGCAGGTGGTTGACCCCCCTGCTGTGTTCTCAGTGCCAAATATTCTCAAATATTCTAGAAAAAATCATATTTAAATTTCAGGGCATTTGGAGAACTTTTATTTTTGAGGTATTTTTATATTGCACGGATAATCAGATAACAGACAGAAAAATATTTATTTTCATTTTATTTAATATAAGTAACAGAAAGTAAAAGTGGGGTACAGAAGGTTGTGCCTTCTAGTTTCATCCATCTCATGATCATCAAAAGGAATCCACCAACAAGGTTGATCAAGTCTTGTTAACGAACTCATTCCGAATAACATGGAACCGGAGAAATTTCGAATAACACTATGTTACCTCAACGGGGATATGCACGTCCCCAATAATAAGAATATCATATTTCTTCTTGATAATAGGAAGAGGAAATTCAAAACCTCCAAATATAATCGATGGCATTTTTCCAATAGAGTTGATACTATGAACTTGAGGTTGTTTCCTCGGAAAGTGTATCGTATGCTCATTACCATTAACATGAAAAGTGACATTGCCTTCAGTGCAATCAATAACAGCCCCTGCAATATTCAAAAAGGGTCTTCCAAGAATAATAGACATACTATCGTCCTCGGGAATATCAAGAATAACAAAGTCCGTTAAAATAGTAACGATTGCAACTACAACAGGCACATCCTCACAAATACCGACAGGTATAGCAGTTGATTTATCAGCCATTTGCAAAGATATTTCAGTAGGTGTCAACTTATTCAAATCAAGTCTACGATATAAAGAGAGAGGCATAAAACTAACACCGGCTCCAAGATCACATAAAGCAGTTTTAACATAATTTCTTTTAATGGAGCATGGTATAGTTGGTACACCGGGATCTCCAAGTTTCTTTGGTATTCCACCCTTAAAAGTATAATTAGCAAGCATGGTGGAAATTTCAGCTTCCGGTATCTTTCTTTTATTTGTAATTATATCCTTCATGTACTTAGCATAAGGATTGGTTTTGAGCATATCAGTTAATCGCATACGCAAAAAGATAGGTCTAATCATTTCAGCAAAGCGCTCAAAATCCTCATCATCCTTTTTCTTGGATGGTTTGGGAGGAAAAGGCACGGGTTTTTGAACCCATGGTTCTCTTTCTTTACCATGTTTTCTAGCAACAAAGTCTTTCTTATCATAACGTTGATTCTTAGATTGTGGGTTATCAAGATCAACAGCAGGTTCAATTTCTATGTCATTATCATTACTAGGTTGAGCATCATCATGAACATTATCATTAGCATTATCACTAGTTTCAGGTTCATTACCAGATTGTGTTTCAGCATCAAAAATAGAAATATCGTTTGGATTCTCAGGTGTCTCAGTAATAGGATCACTAGAAGCATGCAAAGTCCGATCATTTTTCTTTTTCTTCTTTTTAGAAGTACTAGGTGCATCTATATTATTTCTCTGAGAATCTTGATCAATTCTCTTAGGGTGGCCTTCAGGATACAAAGGTTCCTGAGTCATTCTACCAGTTCTAGTAGCCACTTTAATAGCATAATCATTATCTTTACTATTCAATTCATTGAGCAAATCATTTTGAGCTTTAAGTACTTGTTCTACTTGAGTGGTAACCATAGAAGCATGTTTACTAATAAGTTTAAGTTCACCTTTAACATTAGCCATATAATCACCCAAGTGTTCAAGCATATTTGAATTGTATTTCAATTGTCTACCAAAATAAGCATTAAAATCTTCTTGCTTAGCCATAAATTTATCAAACTCATCTAAGCATGGGCTAGCAAATTTAGTAAATGGGATTTCAGCTTTATCATATCTATAGAGAGAATTTACCTTTACTACCTGTGCCAGGTTATCAAGACCATGAGTTTCTTCAATAGGAGAAGGATTTGGATTATATGTTTCTTCAACAGGCGGTAAATTAAGACCATGTATTTCTTCAATAGGAGGTAAATTCTTAACATCTTCAGCTTTAATACCTTTTTCTTTCATAGATTTCTTTGCCTCTTGCATATCTTCAGGACTGAGAAATAGAATACCCCTCTTCTTCGGAGTTGGTTTAGGAATAGGATCAGGAATTGGCTCCGGAGGTGTCCAATTATTTTCATTTGTCAACATATTATTCAATAGAATTTCAGCTTCATCCGGTGTTCTTTCCCTGAAAACAGAACCAACACAACTATCCAGGTAATCTCTGGAGGCATCGGTTAGTCCACTATAAAAGATATCAAGTATTTCATTTTTCTTAAGAGGATGATCAGGCAAAGCATTAAGTAATTGGAGAAGCCTCCCCCAAGCTTGTGGGAGACTCTCTTCTTCAATTTGCACAAAATTATATATATCCCTTAAAGCAGCTTGTTTCTTATGAGCAGGGAAATATTTAGCAGAGAAGTAATAAATCATATCCTGGGGACTACGCACACAACCAGGATCAAGAGAATTAAACCATATCTTAGCATCACCCTTTAATGAGAACAGAAATATGTTGAGGATGTAAAAGTAACAAGTTCTCTCATCTTTAGTGAACAGGGTAGCTATATCATTTAATTTAGTAAGATGTGCCACAACAGTTTCAAATTCATAACCATGAAAAGGATCAGATTCAACCAAAATAATTATATCAGGATCAATAGAGAATTCATAATCCTTATCAGTAACAAAGATAGGTGAAGTAGCAAAAGCAGGGTCAGGTTTCATTCTAGCATTTAGAGATTGCTTACTCCATTTAGCTAATAACCTTTTGAGTTCATTTCTATTTTTGCCTCGTCGTTGAGCACACGAGGCCGGCCGAGCGCCAGCTCGAAGGATGGAGGCGCAGTCGGCGAGGATGATACGTATCCAACGTATCTATAATTTTTGATTGCTCCATGCTATATTATCTACTGTTTTGGACATTTTTGGGCTTTATTATCCACTTTTATATTATTTTTGGGACTAACCTATTAACCGGAGGCCCAACCCAGAATTAATGTTTTTGCCTATTTTAGGGTTTCGAAGAAAAGGAATATCAAACGGAGTCCAAATGGAATGAAACCTTCGGGAACGTGATTTTTGGAACGAACAAGACCCAGGAGACTTGGACCCTACGTCAAGAAATAAAGGAGGAAGCCACAAGGTAGGGGGCGC
>NC_041392.1:572226577-572307521 GCF_002162155.2 Triticum dicoccoides
GCCCTCCACCCTCGTGGGCCCCCTGTTGCTCCACCGACGTACTCCTTCCTCCTATATATACCTACGTACCCCCAAATGATCAGATACGGAGCCAAAAGCCTAATTCCACCGCCGCAACCTTCTGTATCCACGAGATCCCATCTTGGGGCCTGTTACGGAGCTCTGCCAGAGGGGGCATCCATCACGGAGGGCTTCTACATCAACACCATAGCCTCTCCGATGAAGTGTGAGTAGTTTACCTCAGACTTTCGGGTCCATAGTTATTAGCTAGATGGCTTCTTCTCTCTTTTTGGATCTCAATACAATGTTCTCCCCCTCTCTTGTGGAGATCTATTCGATGTAATCTTATTTTTATGGTGTGTTTGTTGAGACCGATAAATTGTGGGTTTATGATCAAGATTATCTATGAACAATATTTGAATCTTCTCTGAATTCTTTTATGTATGATTGGTTATCTTTGCAAGTCTCTTCAAAATTATCAGTTTGGTTTGGCCTACTAGATTGATCTTTCTTGCAACGGGAGAAGTGCTTAGCTTTGGGTTCAATCTTGCGGTGTCCTTTCCCAGTGACAGTAGGGGCAGCAAGGCACATATTGTATTGTTGCCATCGAGGATAACAAGATGGGGTTTTTATCATATTGCATGAATTTATCCCTCTACATCATGTCATCTTGCTTAATGTTACTCTGTTTTCATGAACTTAATACTCTAGATGCATGCTGGATAGCGGTCGAGAGTGGAGTAATAGTAGTAGATGCAGGCAGGAGTCGGTCTACTTGTCTCGGACGTGATGCCTATATACATGATCATACCTAGATATTCTCATAACTATGCTCAATTCTGTCAATTGCTCAACAGTAATTCGTTCACACACCGTAAAATACTTATGCTCTTGCGAGAAGCCACTAGTGAAACCTATGGCCCCCGGGTCTATCTTCATCATATTAATCTTCCAATACTTAGTTATTTCCTTTGCTTTTTTACTTTGCTTTTATTTTACTTTGCATCTTTATCACAAAAATACCAAAAATATTATTCTATCATATCTATCAGATCTCACTCTCGTAAGTACCCATCACAACCCTTATCTCCCGCATTACATTATTTGCCATTTGCCTCTCGTTTTCCTCTCCCCCACTTCACCCTTGCCGTTTTATTCGCCCTCTCTCTCTGTCCTCCCTCTCTTTCTCTATTTTCCTCTTTTCGCTCGCTTTTCCCTCGCCATGTCGGAACCAAAAAGAATTGGGGGTTCTCTCCCAAGTTCTAGTGCTTTAGACAATCCTGCTATCTTATCTAAACTCATAAATTGAAATGCTATGGAAAAAATTGCTGGAGTTATCAATGGGAACCTTAGTAATTTTGATGAAGATGACTCTGGAATTTTTCGTTATTTACTTGATGAATCTTTGAAAGATGCTTGGGATAGGCTGTTAAGGATCCGGGCTAGCTATGTACCCCAATATCAAATTGAGGTTTACTTAAAAGGCTTTTATGTTGGGCTGCCCGCTTCATTCAAACAAGTTTTAGATTCTATTTTAGAGGAGGGTTTTCTTGAAGGGGACCCCATATATACCTATGAGAGGATTAAAACTATATTTGGGCACCCCATTAACGAGAAAGCTGAAATCACATCTCTTTTGCTTTCTTACCAAAATGAATCTATTAAAGAGATAAAAGCTAGCCTAGATGCCAATTTCTGCAACATTCTTAATCTTTATTCTACCATTAATGGACATGTACTTTGTCAAAATAGAAAGATTAATTCCATAGATAACAAGTTTGCTCTCTTTTTCCCTAAAACCAAAGATGGCACTACCTAGATCTATCCTTGTTTTTACGCCTAGCTAGGGGTGTTAAACGATAGCGCTTGTTGGGAGGCAACCCAATTTTATTTTTATTCCTTGCTTGTTGCTCCTGTTTAGTAATAAATAATTTACCTAGCCTCTGTTTTGGTTGTGTTTTTTGTGTTTAATTAGTGTTTGTGCCAAGTAGAACCGTTGGGAAGACTTGGGGAAAGTCTTGTTATCTTGCTGTAAAAAAACAGAAACTTTAGCGCTCACGAGAACTTCTGCCATTTTTATTTGGAAAGTGGTATTTAGTTAATTCTTTTTTAATATGATTAATAGATAAATTCCTCACGTCCAGAAATTTATTTTAGAATTTTTGGGGTTCCAGATATTGCGCTAGCTACAGATTACTACAGACTGTTCTGTTTCTGACAGATTCTGTTTTTCGTGAGTTGTTTGCTTATTTTGATGAATATATGGCTAGTAAAATAGTTTATAAACAATAGAGAAGTTGGAATACAGTAGGTTCAACACCAATATAAATAAATAATGAGTTCATTACAGTACCTTGAAGTGGTCTTTTGTTTTCTTTCGCTAACTCACGAGATTTTCTACTTTAAGTTTTGTGTTGTGAAATTTTCAAGTTTTGGGTAAAGATTTGATGGATTATGGAACAAGGAGTGGCAAGATCCTAAGCTTGGGGATGCCCATGGAACCCCCAAGATAATCTAAGGACACCTAAAATCCAAAGCTTGGGGATGCCCCAGAAGGTATCCCCTCTTTCGTCTACTTCTATCGGTAACTTTACTTGGAGCTAAATTTTTATTCACCACATGATATGTGTTTTGCTTGGAGCGTCTTGTATGATTTGAGTCTTTTATTTTTAGTTTACCACAATCATCCTTTCTGTACACACCTTTTGAGAGAACCATACATGATTTGGAATTTTTTAGAATACTCTATGTGCTTCGCTTATATCATTTGAGTTATATAGTTTTTGCTCTAGTACTTCACTTATATTTTTTAGAGCATGGTGGTGGAATTGTTTTATAGAAACTATTGATCTCTCATGCTTCAATTATATTATTTTGAGAGTCTTAAATAGCATGGTAATTTGCTTAAATAATCCTAATATGCTTGGTATTCAAGAATAGTAAAAACTTTCTTATGAGTGTGTTGAATGCTATGAGAAGTTTGATGCTTGATAATTGTTTTGAGATATGAAGATGGTGATATTAAATTTGTACTAGTTGGGTAGTTGTGAATTTGAGAAATACTTGTGTTAAAGTTTGTGATTCCCGTAGCATGCACGTATGGTGAACCGTTATGTGATGAAGTCGGAGCATGATTTATTTTTTTATTGTCTTCCTTATGAGTGGCGGTCGGGGACGAGCGATGGTCTTTTCCTACCAATCTATCCCCCTAGGAGCATGCGTGTAATACTTTGCTTTGATAACTTGTAGATTTTTGCAATAAGTATATGAGTTCTTTATGACTAATGTTGAGTCCATGGATTATACGCACTTTTCTTCCTTCCACCATTGCTAGCCTCTCTAATACCGAGCACCTTTCGTCGGTATCATACACCCACCATATACCTTCCTCAAAACAGCCACCATACCTACCTATTATGGCATTTCCATAGCCATTCCGAGATATATTGCCATGCAACTTTCCACCGTTCCATTTATTATGACACACTCCATCATTGTCATATTGCTTAGCATGATCATGTAGTTGACATCATATTTGTGGCAAAGCCACCATTCATAATTCTTTAATACATGTCACTCTTGATTCATTGCATATCCCGGTACACCGCCGGAGGCATTCATATAGAGTAATATTTTGTTCTAAGTATCGAGTTGTAATTGTTGAGTTGTAAGAAAATAAAAGTGTGATGATCATCATTATTAGAGCATTGTCCTAGTGAGGAAAGGATGATGGAGACTATGATTCCCCCACGAGTCAGGATGAGACCCCGGACGAAAAATAAAAAGAGGCCAAAGAATCCCAAATAAAAAATGAGAGAAAAAGAGAGAAGGGACAATGTTACTATCCTTTAGCACACTTGTGCTTCAAAGTAGCACCATGATATTCATGATAGAGAGTCTCTCATTTCGTCACTTTCATATACTAGTGGGAATTTTTCATTATAGAACTTGGCTTGTATATTCCAATGATGGGCTTCCTCAAAATGCCCTAGGTCTTCATGAGCAAGCAAGTTGGATGCACACCCACTTAGTTTCTTTTGTTGAGCTTTCGTATACTTATAGCTCTAGTGCATCTGTTGCATGGAAATCCCTACTCACTCACATTGATATCTATTGATGGGCATCTCCATAGCCTGTTGATACGCCTAGTTGATGTGAGACTATCTTCTCCCATTTTTTTGTTCTCCACAACCACCATTCTATTCCACATATAGTGCTATATCCATGGCTCACGCTCATGTATTGCGTGAAGATTGAAAAAGTTTGAGAATGTCAAAAGTATGAAACAATTGCTTGGCTTGTCATCCGGGTTGTGCATGATTTAAATACTTTGTGTGGTGAAGATAGAGCATAGCCAGACTATATGATTTTGTAGGGATAACTTTCTTTGGCCATGTTATTTTGAGAAGACATGATTGCTTTGTTAGTATGCTTAAAGTATCATTATTTTTATGTCAATATTAAACTTTTATCTTGAATCTTTCGGATCTGAATATTCATACCACAATTAAGAAGAATTACATTAAAATTATGCCAAGTAGCACTTCACATCAAAAATTATCTTTTTATCATTTACCTACTCGAGGACGAGCAGGAATTAAGCTTGGGGATGCTTGATACGTCTCCAACGTATCTATAATTTTTGATTGCTCCATGCTATATTATCTACTGTTTTGGACATTTTTGGGCTTTATTATCCACTTTTATATTATTTTTGGGACTAACCTATTAACCGGAGGCCCAACCCAGAATTGCTGTTTTTGCCTATTTTAGGGTTTCGAAGAAAAGGAATGTCAAACGGAGTCCAAACGGAATGAAACCTTCGGGAACGTGATTTTTGGAATGAACAAGACCCAGGAGACTTGGACCCTACGTCAAGAAATAAAGGAGGAAGCCACGAGGTAGGGGGCGCGCCTATCCCCCCCCCCCCAGGCGTGCCCTCCACCCTCGTGGGGCCCCTGTTGCTCCATCGACGTACTCCTTCCTCCTATATATACCTACATACCCCCAAACGATCAGATACGGAGCCAAAAACCTAATTCCACCACCGCAACCTTCTGTATCCACGAGATCCCATCTTGGGGCCTGTTTCGGAGCTCCGCCGGAAGGGGCATCCATCACGGAGGGCTTCTACACCAACACCATAGCTAGATGGCTTCTTCTCTCTTTTTGGATCTCAATACAATGTTCTCCCCCTCTCTTGTGGAGATCTATTCGATGTAATCTTCTTTTTGCGGTGTGTTTGTTGAGACCAATGAATTGTGGGTTGATGATCAAGATTATCTATGAACAATATTTGAATCTTCTATGAATTCTTTTATGTATGATTGGTTATCTTTGTAAGTCTCTTCAAATTATCAGTTTGGTTTGGCCTACTAGATTGATCTTTCTTGCAATGGGAGAAGTGCTTAGCTTTGGGTTCAATCTTGCGGTGTCCTTTCCCAGTGACAATACGGGCAGCAAGGCACGTATTGTATTGTGGCCATCGAGGATAACAAGATGGGGTTTTTATCATATTGCATGAATTTATCCCTCTACATCATGTCATCTTGCTTAAGGCGTTACTCTGTTTTCATGAACTTAATACTCTAGATGCATGCTGGATAGTGGTCGATGAGTGGAGTAATAGTAGTAGATGCAGGCAGGAGTCGGTCTACTTGTCTCGGACGTGATGCCTATATACATGATCATACCTAGATATTCTCATAACTATGCTCAATTCTGTCAATTGCTCAACAGTAATTCGTTCACCCACCGTAAAATACTTATGCTCTTGAGAGAAGCCACTAGTGAAACCTATGCCCCCCGGGTCTATCTTCATCATATTAATCTTCCAATACTTAGTTATTTCCTTTGCTTTTTACTTTGCTTTTATTTTACTTTGCATCTTTATCACAAAAATACCAAAAATATTATTCTATCATATCTATCAGATCTCACTCTCGTAAGTGACCGTGAAGGGATTGACAACCCCTTATCGTGTTGGTTGCGAGGAGTTATTTGTTTGTGCAGGTATGAGGGACTCATGCGTAGCCTCCTACTGGATTGATACCTTGGTTCTCAAAAACTGAGGGAAATACTTACGCTACTTTGCTGCATCATCCTTTCCTCTTCAAGGAAATCCAACGCATTGCTCAAGAGGTAGCAGAGGACATAGGTTTCTTCCCCTTCTTTGATTGTTTTGGCGCCATGGCAGTGAAGAGGGCGGAGCACATGTCGGACTGAGAAGGTGGAGTAGGGCGTCGAGGCAGCAGGGAGATTGGAAGAGCCGTGTGTGGCGGAAGAAGAATAACTGTGTAAGAGGCGGGGCCGCATAGCCAGGCGGATTCAAGGACAGCGTGGGGAAGCGGAGACACTCACGTCCAATCATCCACCACGCGTCAATCAAGGCCGCATGCTTTGGGGGCCCGCGGCGCTCCGTACTTGGCGCTTGGCTTCGCCGTGAAGCCAAGCCCGAGTGCACCTTGGGCCCGGGGGCTACTGTCGGCGTCCTGGGAACAGGGGTCCCTAGACTTGCCTGCCTGCGGCCAACGGCGGGACCAAGCCAGCAGGCCATACGGCCCATCTTCACTAACAAAGCATTCAAGACCCTCGCGAGGGTCCAAGCCTCGCGAGGCGGACGACGCAAGGCCTCCTCTGGATTAGCCTAGCTAGGCAGGCTCACGAGGAGCGGAGATATCAAGGCGGGGCAAACCTCATGAAGCCCTCGTGACATGAGCCATGACGCATGATACCAAGTGGGCGCCAGGCGGGCACCAGTGCATGCAGCGTCCTTGTTTCCTCTTTGGTGCTAAGGAGGCCAGCGCAGGCGAAGAGTACCGAGGCATTAGGCAAAGCTTGCTATATTGGTGCAATGAGACCAAGAACAGGAGGATGGCAATATGGAGGTCATCGTGGAGCCCAAGACAGCGTCACCACCAGAGCCTTTGGCAGGCGAAGACCACTTTTGTCAAGATAGCTTGTACTAGCTGTCCCCCTTCAAATTAGCCCGCCATTGTTGTCTCCCTTCCCGCTGGATATTTGGGAAGAGGACCAAGGCCTATATAAGTAGAGCTAGCCACCATAGTAGGGGGGATCTGATCCGAGGGGGAGAGAGCATCTCATCTCAGCTTGATCCAACCCAATCGAGAGCCTAACCACAAGAACACCTCAACCTCCGGAGGCTGTTCTTCCCTTGTACTATTCATCATCAGCCCTAGAGGAAATCCACCACCACCACACTGGAGTAGGGTATTACACCACAACGGTGGCCCGGACCAGTATAAACCTTGTGTCTTTCTGTGTTACGAGTTCATCGAGTTTGTCCGCGAGATCTTAGTGAGCTAGGGCATAGATTGGTAGGAGGGAAAGACTTCGCGCGCACCCTAGTGTTCGAACCTTAAGGATTTGCCGGAACCCCACATCCGACACACTAGTAAAGTACACATCAATAACATGTATATCAAATATACCTATGTTCACTCTGCCATCCTTCTTATCTGCCAATTACTTGGGGTAGTTCCACTTCCAGTGACCAGTCCCTTTGCAGTAGAAGCACTCAGTTTCAGGCTTAGGTCCAGACTTCGGTTTTTTCACTTGAGCAGCAACTTGCCTGCCATTCTTCTTGAAGTTCCCCTTTGTTCCCTTTGCCCCTTTACTTGAAACTAGTGGTTATGTTTAGCATCAACACTTGATGCTTTTCTTGATTTCTACCTTCGTTGATTTCAGCATCACGAAGAGCTTGGGCATCATTTCCGTTATCCCTTGCATATTATAGTTCATCACGAAGTTCTACTAACTTGGTGATGGTGACTAGAGAATTCTGTCAATCAATATTTTATCTGGAAGATTAACTCCCACTTGATTCAAGCAATTGTAGTACCCAGACAATCTGAGCACATCCTCACTGCTTGAGTTATTCTCCTCCATCTTTTAGCTATAGAACTTGTTGGAGACTTCATATCTCTCAACTCGGGTATTTGCTTGAAATATTAACTTCAACTCCTGGAACATCTCATATGGTCCATGATGTTCAAAACGTCTTTGAAGTCCCGATTCTAAGCCGTTTAAGCATGGTGCACTAAACTATCAAGTAGTCAACATATTGAGCTAGCCAAACGTTCATAACATATGCATCTGCTCCTGCAATAGGTTTGTCACCTAGTGGTGCATCAAGGATATAATTCTTCTGTGCAGCAATGAGGATAAACCTCAGATCACAGATCCAATCCGCATCATTGCTACTAACATCTTTCAACTTAGTTTTCTCTAGGAACATATCAAAAATAAAACAAGGGAGCTAAACGTGAGCTATTGATCTACAACATAGATATGCTAATACTACCAGGACTAAGTTCATGATAAATTTAAGTTCAATTAATCAAATTACTTAAGAACTCCCACTTAGATAGACATCCCTCTAATCCTCTAAGTGATCACGTGATCCATATCAACTAAACCATGTTCGATCGTCACGTGAGATGGAGTAGTTTCAATGGTGAACATCACTATGTTGATCATATCTACTATGTCATTCACGCTCGACCTTTCGGTGTCCGTGTTCCGAGGCCATATCTGTTATATGCTAGGCTCGTCAAGTTTAACCTGAGTATTCCGCATGTGCAACTGTTTTGCACCCGTTGTATTTGAACGTAGAGCCTATCACACCAGATCATCACGTGGTGTCTCAGCACGAAGAACTTTTGCAACGGTGCATACTCAGGGAGAACACTTGTACCTTTATAATTAGTGAGAGATCATCTTATAAAGCTACCGTCGAACTAAGCAAAATAAGATGTATAAAAGATAAACATCACATGCAATCAAAATATGTGACATGATATGGTCATCATCATCTTGTGCCTTTGATCTCCATCTCCAAAGCATCGTCATGATCACCATCATCACCGGCGCGACACCTTGATCTCCATCGTAGCATCGTTGTCGTCTCGCCAACTTATGCTTCTACGACTATCGCTCCCGCTTACTGATAAAGTAAAGCATTATAGGGCGTTTGCATTGCATACAATAAAGAGACAACCATATGGCTCCTGCTAGTTGACGATAACTCAGTTACAAAACATGATCATCTCATACAATAAAATATAGCATCATGCCTTGACCATATCACATCACATCATGCCCTGCAAAAACAAGTTAGACATCCTCAACTTTGTTGTTGCAAGTTTTACGTGGCTGCTACGGGCTGAGCAAGAACCGTTCTTACCTACGCACCAAAACCACAACGATAGTTCATCAAGTTAGTGTTGTTTTAACCTTCTCAAGGACCAGGCGTAGCCACACTCGATTCAACTAAAATTGGAGAAACTGACACCCGCCAGCCACCTGTGTGCAAAGCATGTCGGTAGAACCAGTCTCGCGTCAGCGTACGCGTAATGTCGGTCCAGGCCGCTTCATCCAACAATACCGCCGAACCAAAGTATGACATGCTGGTAAGCAGTATGACTTATATCGCCCACAACTCACTTGTGTTCTACTCGTGCATATAACATCTACGCATAAACCCTGGCTCGGATGCCACTGTTGGGAAACATAGTAATTTCAAAAAATCCTACGCACACACAGGATCATGGTGATGCATAGCAATGAGAGGGGAGAGTGTTGTCTACGTACCCTCATAGACCGTTCGCGGAAGCGTTATATCAACGCGGTTGATGTAGTCGTACGTCCTCACGATCCAACCGATCCAAGTACCCAAAGCACGGCACCACCGAGTTCTGCACACGTTCGGCTCGGTGATGTCCTTGCCTTCTCGATCCAGTAAGAGGGGTGAAGTAGTAGATGAGTTCCAGCAGCATGACGGCGTGGTGACGGTGTTGGTGAAGAACAATCTCCGTAGGGCTTCGCCTAAGCACTACGAAAACTATGACGGAGGATAAACTAGAGGGTACGGGGTTGCCGGCACACGGCTTGGTGTTTCTTGATGAGTCTTGGGTGCTATCCCTACCCATCCATTTATATGTTGAGCCTTGGGGTCGAAACTTGTAGTGAAAGCCTCCACAAAGTCGGTTTCACCCGAAAGGCAAGAGTCCTTCTCGGACTCCAGGGCCAGACGCCAGGGTTCCCTGCATCTGGACCTAGACGCCAGGGACCCTGGCGTCTGGTCCCTGGACTCCGCAAAACTTCCATTTGCGTTTTCCAAAAACCTTGTGGGCTTTCCCCTTTGGCCCAAATAAAGTGTTCTCGTACCCCAAGATTTAGGGAAACACCAGAACCCCTTCCGGTGAATTCCGGAACCCTTCCGGAGTCCAAACACTATTATCCCATATATCAATCTTTATCTCCGGACCATTCCGGAGTTCCTCTTCATGTCCGTGGTCTTATCTGCAACTCCGAACAACATTCGGTCACCAACATACATAACTCATCGTACTATATCATCAACGAATGTTAAGCGTGCGGGCCCTACGGGTTCGAGAACTATGTAGACATGACCGAGACACCTCTTTGGTCAATAACCAATAGCGGGACCTGGATGCCCATATTGGCTCCTACATATTCTACGAAGATCTTTATCGGTCAGACCGCATAACAACATACGTTGTTCCCTTTGTCATCGGTATGTTACTTGCCCGAGATTCGATCGTCGGTATCTCAATACCTAGTTCAATCTCGTTACCGGCAAGTCTCTTTACTCGTTCCATAATACTGAAGGAAATATTCCCTAGAGGCAATAATAAAGTTATTATTTATTTACTTATATCATGATAAATGTTTATTATTCATGCTAGAATTGTATTAACAGGAAACATAATACGTGTGAATACATAGACAAACAGTATGTCACTAGTATGCCTCTACTTGACTAGCTCATTGATCAGAGATGGTTAAGTTTCCTAACCATAGACAAAGTGTTGTCATTTGATTAATGAGATCACATCATTAGGAGAATGATGTGATTGACTTGACCCATTCCGTTAGCTTAGCACCCGATCGTTTAGTATGTTGTTATTGCTTTCTTCATGACTTATACATGTTCCTATGACTATGAGATTATGCAACTCCCATTAACCAGAGGAACACTTTGTGTGCTACCAAATGTCACAACGTAACTGGGTGATTATAAAGGTGCTCTACAGGTGTCTCCGAAGGTACTTCTTGGGTTGGCATATTTCGAGATTAGGATTTGTCACTCCGATTGTCGGAGAGGTATCTCTGGGCCCTCTCGGTAATGAATATCACTTAAGCCTTGCAAGCATTGCAACTAATGAGTTAGTTGCGGGATGATGTATTACAAAACGAGTAAAGAGACTTGCCGATAACGAGATTAAACTAGGTATTGAGATACCGATGATCGAATCTCGGGCAAGTAACATACCAATAACGAAGGGAGCAATGTATGTTGTTATGTGGTTTGACCAATAAAGATCTTCGTAGAATATGTGGGAGCCAATATGAACATCCAGGTTCCGCTATTGGTTATTGACTGGAGACATGTCTCGGTCATGTCTACATAGTTCTCGAACCCGTAGGGTCCGCACGCTTAACGTTTCGATGACGGTTATATTATGAGTTTATATGTTTTGATGTACCGAAGGTTGTTCGGAGTCCCGGATGTGATCCCGTACATGACGAGGAGTCTCGAAATGGTCGAGACATGAAGATTGATATATTGGAAGCCTATGTTTGGATATCGGAAGTGTTCCGGGTGAAATCGGGATTTTACCGGAGTACCGGGAGGTTACCGGAACCCCCCGGGGGCTTAATGGGCCTACATGGGCCTTAGTGGAAATAGAGGGCAGCAAGGGGAGTGTGGGGCACGCCCCCAAGGCCCAAAATGAATTGGTTTAGGGCAAGGGGGCCGGCCCCCTCTTTCCTTCTCCCCCTCTCCCTTTCCTTCCCCCTCTCCTACTCCTACTAGGAATAGGAGGAGTCCTACTCCTAGTGGGAGTAGGACTCCCCCTTGGTGCGCCTCTCCCTGGCCGGCCGCCTCCTTCCCTTGCTCCTTTATATACGGGGGCAGGGGGCACCCCATAGAACAATTAATTGTTTGATCTTTTAGCCGTGTGCGGTGCCCCCCTCCACCATAGTCCACCCTGATAATACTGTAGCGGTGCTTAGGCGAAGCCCTGCGTCGGTACAACATCATCATCGTCACCATGCCGTCGTGCTGACAAAACTCTCCCTCAACACTCGGCTGGATCGGATTTCGAGGGACGTCATCGGGCTGAACGTGTGCTGAACTCGGAGGTGCCGTACGTTCGGTACTTGATCGGTCGGATCGTGAAGACGTATGACTACATCAACCGCGTTGTGCTAACTCTTCCGCTTATGGTCTACGAGGGTACGTGGACAACACTCTCCCCTCTCGTTGCTATGCATCACCGTGATCTTGCGTGTGCGTAGGAATTTTTTTGAAATTACTACATTACCCAACAGTGGTATCCGAGCCTGGTTTTACGCCTAGATGTCATATGCACGAGTAGAACACAAGTGAGTTGTGGGCGATATAAGTCATACTGCTTACCATCATGTCATACTTTGGTTCGGCGGTATTGTTGGATGAAGCGGCCCGGACCGACATTACGCATACGCTTACGCGAGACTGGTTCTATCGACGTGCTTTGCACACAGGTGGCTAGCGGGTGTCAGTTTCTCCAACTTTAGTTGAACCGAGTGTGGCTATGCCCGGTCCTTGAGAAGGTTAAAACAACACCAACTTGACAAACTATCATTGTGGTTTTGATGCGTAGGTAAGAACGGTTCTTGCTAAGCCCGTAGCAGCCACGTAAAATTTGCAACAACAAAGTAGAGGACGTCTAACTTGTTTTTGCAGGGCATGTTGTGATGTGATATGGTCAAGACATGATGCTAAATTTTATTGTATGAGATGATCATGTTTTGTAACCGAGTTATCGGCAACTGGTAGGAGCCATATGGTTGTCGCTTTATTGTATGCAATCAATCACCCTGTAATGCTTTACTTTATCACTAAGCGGTAGTGATAGTCATGGAAGCATAAGATTGGCGAGACGACAACGATGCTATGATGGAGATCAAGGTGTCGCATCGGTGACAATGGTGATCATGACGGTGCTTCGGAGATGGAGATCACAAGCACAAGATGATGATGGCCATATCATATCACTTATATTGATTGCATGTGATGTTTATCTTTTATGCATCTTATCTTGCTTTCATTGATGGTAGCATTATAAGATGATCCCTCACTAAATTATCAAAGTATAAGTGTCCTCCCTGAGTATACATCGTTGTGAAAGTTCTTCGTGCTGAGACACCACGTGATGATCGGGTGTGATAGGCTCTAGGTTCAAATACAACGGGTGCAAAACAGTTGCCCACGCGGAATACTCAGGTTAAACTTGACGAGCCTAGCATTTAACAGATATGGCCTCGGAACACAGAGACCGAAAGGTCGAGCGTGAATCATATAGTAGATATGATCAACATAGTGATGTTCACCATTGATACTACTCCGTCTCACATGATGATCGGACATGGTTTAGTTGATATGGATCACGTAATCACTTAGATGATTAGAGGGATGTCTATCTAAGTGGGAGTTCTTAAATAATATGATTAATTGAACTTAAATTTATCATGAACTTAGTACCTGATAGTATCTTGCTTGTCTATGTTGATTGTAGATAGATGGCCCGTGCTGTTGTTCCGTTGAATTTTAATGCGTTCCTTGAGAAAGCAAAGTTGAAAGATGATGGTAGCAATTACACGGACTGGGTCCGTAACTTGAGGATTATCCTCATTGCTACTCAGAAGAATTACGTCCTGGAAGCACTGCTGAGTGCCAGGCCTGCTGCTGATGCAACTGACAACATTAAGAACGTTTGGCAGAGCAAAGCTGATGACTACTCAATAGTTCAGTGTGCCATGCTTTACGGCTTAGAACCGGGACTTCAATGACGTTTTGAATGTCATGGAGCATATGTGATGTTCCAGGAGTTGAAGTTAATATTTCAAGAATGCTCGGATTGAGAGATATGAAGTCTCCAATAAGTTCTACAGCTGCAAGATGGAGGAGAATAGTTCTGTGAGTGAGCATATACTCAAGATGTCTGGGTACTGCAATCACTTGATTCAACTAGGAGTTAATCTTCCGGATGATAGCGTCATTGACAGAATTCTCCAATCACTACCACCAAGCTACAAGAGCTTTGTGATGAACTATAATATGCAAGGGATGGATAAGACAATTCCCGAGCTCTTCGCAATGCTAAAGGCAGCGGAGGTAGAAATCAAGAAGGAGCATCAAGTGTTGATGGTCAATAAGACCACCAGTTTCAAGAAAAATGACAAAGGGAAGAAGAAGGGGACTTCAAGAAGAAAAGCAAGCAAGTTTCTGCTCAGGAGAATAAACCCAAGGCTAGACCTAAGCATGAGACTGAGTGCTTCTACTGCAAGCAGACTGGTCACTGGAAGCGGAACTGCCCCAAGTATTTGGCGGATAAGAAGGATGGCAAGGTGAACAAAGGTATATGTGATATACATGTTATTGATGTGTACCTTACTAATGCTCGTAGTAGCACCTGGGTATTTGATACTGGTTCTGTTGCTAATATTTGCAAACTCGAAACAAGGGCTACGGATTAAGCGAAGATTGGCTAAGGACGAGGTGACGATGCGCGTGGGAAATGGTTCCAAAGTCGACGTGATCGCGGTCGGCACGCTGCTATGTCTTGAGCTTGCGTTGGTTTTCCCCGAAGAGGAAGGGATGATGCAGCAGAGTAGCGTAAGTATTTCCCTCAGTTTTTGAGAACCAAGGTATCAATCCAGTAGGAGCCCACGCTCAAGTCCCTCGTACCTGCACAAAGCGATAGCTACTCGCAACCAACGCGATTAGGGGTTGTCAAGCCCTTCACGGTCACTTACGAGAGTGAGATCTGATAGATATAATTTTTTTTGGTATTTTTGATATAAATATGCAAAGTAAAAAGTAAAGGCAAAGTAAAAAAGCAAAACAATATTAAAGTGATGGAGATTGATATGATGAGAATAGACCTGGGGGCCATAGGTTTCACTAGTGGCTTCTCTCAAGAGCATAAGTATTCTACGGTGGGTGAACAAATTACTGTTGAGCAATTGATAGAACTGAGCATAATTATGAGAATATCTAGGCATGATCATGTATATAGGCATCACGTCCATGACAAGTAGATCGAAATGATTCTGCATCTACTACTATTACTCCACTCATCGACCGCTATCCAGCATGCATCTAGAGTATTAAGTTAAAAACAGAGTAACGCCTTAAGCAAGATGACATGATGTAGAGAGATAAATTCATGCAATATGAAATAAACCCCATCTTGTTATCCTCGATGGCAACGATACAATACGTGCCTTGCTGCCCCTTCTGCCACTGGGTAAGGACACCGCAAGATCGAACCCAAAGCTAAGCACTTCTCCCATGGCAAGAACTCCCAATCTAGTTGGCCAAACCAAACGGATAATTTGAAGAGACTTGCAAAGATAACCAATCATACATAAAAGAATTCAGAGAAGATTCAAATATTATTCATAGATAGACTTGATCATAAACCCACAATTCATCGGTCTCAACAAACACACCGCAAAAAGAAGATTACATCAAATAGATCTCCATGAGAGAGGGGGAGAACTTTGTATTGAGATTCAAAGAGATAGAAGAAGCCATCTAGCTACTAACTATGGACCCGAAGGTCTGAGGTAAACTACTTACACTTCATCGGAGAGGCTGTGATGATATAGAAGCCCTCCGTGATGACGGCCCTCCTCCGTCGGAGCTCCGGAATAGGCCCCAAGATGGGATCTCGTGGATACAGAAAGTTGCGGCGGTGGAATTAGGTTTTTGGCTCCTGTTCTGATCGTTTGGGGGTACGTGTGTATATATAGGAGGAAGGAGTACGTCGGTGGAGGACCGAGGGGCCCACGAGGCAGGGGGCGCGCCCTAGGGGGGGCGCGCCCCCCACCCTCATGACCTCCTCTTTGATCCCTTGCAGTAGGGTCCAAGTCTCCTGGATCACGTTCAGTGAGAAAATCACATTCCCGACGATTTTATTCCGTTTGGACTCCATTTGATATTCCGTTTATCCGAAACACTGAAATAGGCAAAAAAACAGCAATTCTGGGTTGGGCCTCCGGTTAATAGGTTACTCCCAAAAATAATATAAAAGTGGAAAATAAAGCCCAATATAGTCCAAAACAGTAGATAATATAGCATGGAGCAATCAAAAATTATAGATACGTTGGAGACGTATCAGGCATCCCCAAGCTTAATTTCTGCTCGTCCTCGAGTAGGTAAATGATAAAAAGAGAATTTTTGATGCGGAGTGCTACTTGGCGTAATTTCAATGCAAATCTTCTTAATTGTGGTAAGAATATTCAGATTAGAAAGATTCAAGACAAAAGTTTATATTGACATAGAAAATAATAATACTTCAAGCATACTAACAAAGCAATTATGTCTTCTCAAAATAACATGGCCAAAGAAAGTTATCCCTACAAAATCATATAGTCTGGCTATGCTCCATCTTCCCCACACAAAGTATTTAAATCATGCACAACCCTGATGACAAACCAAGCAATTGTTTCATACTCTAACTTTTTCAAAACTTTTTCAATCTTCACGCAATACATGAGCGTGAGCCATGGATATAGCACTATAGGTGGAATAGAATGGTGGTTGTGGAGAAGACAAAAAGGAGAAGATAGTCTCACATCAACTAGGCGTATCAACGGGCTATGGAGATGCCCATCAATAGATATCAATGTGAGTGAGTAGGGATTGCCATGCAACGGATGCTGTCGAAGTAATGGGCCACGGGTAGGCCAACCCGAGTCCCATAACCTTTCAAGACATCGGGGCAGGCTGCGCCCCTCAAGACCCCAGGGCGAAGAGCCGTCTCTTGAGGAGTCGACGGTAGGGCGGCCGACTGCCTGCTCACGGCCGAGTTCCAGGGACGACCTCCAGAGAAGCCGGCTTTGGGGAGTCGGCCGGCGACTCCAGCAAAACCATGGCCTCATCAAAGGGGACGGGGCAGAGGCGTGGCTACAGTGAAGCCCACTCCTGTCCCCTACCGAGGGCAGGCATGGCCACAACACGCCGTACCTGGGAAGATCTCCGTGCGGTGTGGCACTGTTGCCCGGGCGGCCCTGACATCAGCACCACAGTACCAAGTCCTGCACCCACGACGGCTTGTCTGTATGGCCTGGAGGCAGCGGGGCCTACCAGTCAGCGAGACCTCGGGAGACGGCGGGAGAACCGCCAGTCGGACCCGTCGGGAGTCGGCCCAGGGGAGTCGGCCGAGCCCTTCCCCAGGGCCCACGCGCCATTAATCAAGATGAGATGGGGAGTGGCCACAGTGATCGCCCGCCAGGCAGCGGGGCTGTTGCCACGACCCCATGACCAAGCCTGCATCATCAGAAGCACGGCTACAGTAATCAGCGGCCGGCAAGACCCGCCCGCGGCGGATGCGGCCTGTCGGCTCCGTACTAGACCAGTCGGCGGGCCCCAGCAGTCGGCAGAGAAGTCGGAGGTCGGAGGCACTAATGGCTGGGCCCGCGCCCAGTCGAATTACCATTGTACCCCTGGGGGGTAGGCCTATATAAACCCCCCAGGGCACCCATGCAAGGGGTTGGATCCCAGTAGTTCTAGACCATACAGATAGAAGGAGAGAGCTAGCCTTGCCCTCTTCTACCACCAGAAACAGCTCAAGGAGCAACCGTGTAAACACTTGGCCATAGTGATCATGCGGAGACCCCGCAGAGCAGCAGTAGGGGTATTATCTCCCCAGAGAGCCCCGAAGCTGGGTAAGATTCGCCGGCGTGCATGTCTTCGCCTCATCCCGTTTCCAGGCACCGGCGATGTTCTACTCGCCCCCACCATGATAAGCCATCCGTTGGCATATGTCGCACCAAACCCCCGACATTTGGCGCCCACAGTGGGGCCTGGTGCACCGCCGTCCGGAGATCTGTTCTGGACGGGAACCCTTTTCCTCCCTGGCGAGCGCAGCCAGCCAGGCACGCCAGGCGAAGTCTGCATGGACGCGCTGCACGGCGTTGAGATCACCTGCGCAGCCAGCTCCTTGGCCGAACTTGTCGGCGAGGTCCGCCTCTCCGACGAACCTGCGTCCGACGCAGGCGCGGGCGGCCCCGAAAACCTCCTCGCAGGCCTCCTCAATCAACTCCACGTTTCCGGCGAGCCTGTCGTAGACTTGGAGTCCGTAGGCTCCACCGACCCGATGCTAGTCGACTCCGACACCGCGTCGATCGACGCATTCCCCACCAACATGGTAGTCTACGACGAACCTCTCCCCCATGCAGAGAGCGACGGAAGCACCGTCACTGAGGTGCTAGTCATCAGTCATGACGAGTTCCCTGGCGGAGGAGCGCCCGACTCACTTGGCGCAGCGCTGCAAGACCTGACTACGCCCATTCCGGAAGATGCTGACGCGGAGGCGTTAGAAGCGCGCCGCCTTCAGCTCGTTGAAGGTGCGAAGAAGCTGGCCAGCATGAGATGCTTGTCAGAAGCTTACCAGCGGGAGATGGATCACGCTGTTGGCGGCTCGCCGGCCCCGACACAATTCGGTACGGCATACCACACAGCATCATCACCGACAACGGCACAAATTTTGCCAAAGACGCCTTGGCCCGTTTCTGCGCAACACAGGGCATCCGACTGGACCTAGCGTCCATCGCCCATCCGCAGTCAAACGGCCAAGTGGAGCGAGCAAACGGCCTCATCCTGTCCGGCATCAAGCCTCAGTTGATCGAGCCTCTGGAGCGCTCGGCTGGCTGCTGGCTCGATGAGCTGCCAGCCATCCTCTGGAGTCTGCGCACGACTCCAAACAAGTCAACTGGCTTCACGCCCTTCTTCCTCGTCTACGGTGCCGAAGCCGTCATCCCAACGGACATATAGTTTGACTCCCCACGAGTCACCATGTACACCGAGGAGGAAGCAGAAGAAGCACGACGAGACGATGTCGATCTGCTGGAAGAGGGCCGGCTGTTGGCACTCAGCCGGTCCAGCATCTACCAGCAGAGCCTGCGCCGATACCACAACAGGAAGGTCAGGCCAAGATCTTTCCAAGAAGGCGACCTTGTGCTCCGACTGATCCAGCGAACAGCCGGCCAGCACAAGCTGTCGGTGCCTTGGGAAGGCCCTTTCATCATCAGCAAAGTACTGGGCAACGATTCCTACTACCTGATCGACGCTCAGAAGCCCCGAGCACGCAAGAGGGACGACTCCGGCAAGGAGACAGAGCGGCCATGGAATACAAATCTCCTCCGAAGATTGTACAGTTGATGCAGTATGTACCACGCTACCTTTTGTATTAAAGTACCAAGACTTTGGGCCCCCCGAGACGAGCTCGGGGACTGCCCTCTTTTGTCTGTATGATAAAAATTATGCCTACAAGTATGTTACTCTTCGTCATGCCCTTTGGCACCGGGCTCGACAAGTCGACCCGGGGAATTGCCGCCTTGCACTATGAAATGCTTCCTGCAGTCGGATAAGTAGTGTGTAAACGCCAAAACCGTCTCCTGTTAGAAGTCGCAGCTTGCAGAGCGACTATACGATGGGCAGCAGTAAGGTAGAATGGGCACTCGCATGAAAAATGGCTAAGGACTCAAAGCATAAAACATAGCTCAAGACGGCTTCCAGCCTTTCTCGCAAACCGACTCTCGGATAGTCGGATTGTCGTCTTCTATCCAACTTGCTCAAACAATCTTGAAATCGGCTAAGTACTTGCTTTCCCAAAGTAGCCTAGCACTTGATCCAGCAATAGTCCGCAGAGCGGCTGTCCGATTGGCAAGGCAGGCAACTAAGAGAAAGCGGCAAAGGAAAAAAGCCAAAAGAACAATGAGCAAGAAAAGATAGATATATATATTTACATAACATAGGCCTTTGGCCGAATTATCGAGTAGAGGTTCAAAATACACCCCGCGGGTGGAATTATGCGAATTAACAAGTTCTTCAAAGACTACTGAAGCAGATAAAATAAAAGATACAGCGGCAGCTTAGGAGGCAGCAGACGAATTCGGAGGGACGGAGGAGGCGCCAGCGTCAGGCGTCGGGGCAGCCGGCTGGCTAGTCTCGGCTTGATCACCTCCGGCGGCAGTCGACTCGGTCGCACGCGGCTCGTTGCTGGAGACGCGGTCGGGCTGAGGCTAGCCGTCTGCTCCGTCTTCTGGTGCCTCCGCCTCGCCTCCATCCTCCGCTTTGTCCTCCTCCTCGACGCTGGAGCCAATCACCTCCGCCGAGTCTTCGCCGTAGTCTGGGTTCATCCCAAACCACTCCGGCGGTACCTCCTCGCCGTCTTCAGACCGCTCGGGGACGAAGATGCTGGTGTCGGTGTACTCGGTGATCGCTGCAGCATGTTTGACGAGGGCGTCTTCCGCAGCCGCCAGCTCCGGCTGGGCCTCCGATCGAAGCGTGGCCAACCAGTCTAGATCTAGCCCCGGGTACCATGCCTTGACGAACTCCAAGGCCCGGCGCACTCCAGCCGGGACCGAAGAGCCCTTCCAGGCCTCAAGACGACCAGGCGCGACCTCCAGCCAGTTGGCCATCAGGCTGGGGGTGCGCGGAGCCTACATATCCGGCCAAAGGGCGGCAATCGCCTGGGCACCGACGCACTGGAGCCGGCGCAGCATCCGGTGAGCCGGCCGGAGGCGAGCCTCGATGCTCAGGATGTGCTCGTCAAGAGTTCGGGGGGCATCGGCGGCGATCTCTGCGCCCTCTGCCCTCCAACCTTCACGGTCAGCCTCGATGGCTTGGATGGCGGCCTACGACTGCCCAGGGAAGAAGTCTGCATGGACACGAAGAAACAAAGAAGCAAGTCAAAAACCAGGAGTCGGCACGATCTAAGTTGGCAACTCAAGAAAGAAAATAAAGAGGCTCACCATCAACGATGTCTTCAATCTCGTGGAAGCCGGAGGACAGCTGTGCCTCCTTGTCAGACCAGGAGGAGCGCTCGCTCGCGAACTCGGCCAAGAGGGCGGTTTCCATCTCCTCCGCCTCCCTCTGCGACTTCACAAGCAGCTCCTTCTGCTCTGCCAACTGAGTGGCCAGGAGATCGCGCTCTGTGGCGAGCTTGCTGCACTCCTCCCCTTTGGCACGCAGGGCGGAGTTGGCTTCGCTCAGCTACTGTTGAAGAGCAGCGTTGGCTCCTGAAGGAAAGGAAGAAAGACAACAATCGTCAATAAAGTAGGTCGTCGGGGAGATCCGGCCCGGCTGCTCAGCAGCCGGCCCGAATCTCGGAGACTACAGCCCGCGGGTGCGCTAGCGCGCCCCCGCAGAGAAAAAAAGGGGGACTTACTCCGGCTCTCTGCCAAGTCGGCGGTCTGCTTGCCCAGCTCTTCAACGTTACGGTTGAAGGCAGTGACGTGGAGGTTGTGGTAATCCCGTGACAAGCATTTCAGACAAAGTTAGTACCCAGAAGTCCATCAATTGGAGTTCCGGGCCACCTGCTCAGCAGCCGGCCCGAAACTTGGGGACTACACTCAGTGGGTGCACTGGCGCGCCCCCACAGAGAGGAGCAAGAAAACAAAGACCAAAGGAAAAACATACCCGGACGGCTGCCCGCGACGCTAGGAACGCCTTGGTGCAACTCTGGAGAGCGTCGCCCTCAGCACGGAGCTTCGCCTGTACGTCCAGGAGCGCCCGGTTTAGCGACCCTGTGCCGCCTCCTCGCACCCACCCAACAAGTGCGGCGCTCGTCGCTTCGGCGTCTGGGGCCGCCGAGCTGGCGGTGCCGGCTTCCAGGGGGCGGGGTGCCGAAGTCGCCTTCTCCAGATGACGGCGCGTTGGCGAGCCGACTTGGAGGAGTAGCCTCGCCACGGCCTCATCTTCAGTCGGCGGCACCGGAGGGTCCGCTGGCTGCTCACCTTGCGTGCCTTCAGACGGCGGCGAAGGCGGCGGCGGAACGTGCGTGTCCGGAGTAGAGGGGTCGCCGCCTTCCCTCTCCTCGACGAGGTTCTCCCCGCCGGCTTCTCCAGTTGGCCCCATGAACTCTGGAGGCGGCGGCGCAGAGTTCAGCAGGGTGACAAGCAAGGCCGACTGGCGGCGTGCGGCTTCCTCAGCCTGCTGCTTCACCGCGGCGGCGGCTTCGGCCTCCGCTAGTTTTTTCTTAGCGGAGGCCTCCGCCCTGTCGGCCCCCGCCTTCTCTAGGCGGAGGGCCTCTTCTTCATTGCGCCTCTCCTGCGCATTCCGCTCCGTTGCCTCCCGGAGGTCAGCAGCAGGGTCAATCCGCCGAGTGGTGGCGGACGTCTCCGCTGACCCCATGACGGAGGCGGCGGCGACCCGCTCAAGAGAGAGGGGAGCCCTGAAGAAAGAGGGGCAAGCAGAGACTCAGACAAATCACGAAGAAAGAATAAAACTTTGAAGACAGAATACTTACGCGGAGACCAACGGCGGCTTCTTCACTTCCTTACGGAAGCGGATGGCCTTCGCGGCTGCCTCGTCCCGCCGCGTCGCCGCAGCCGAGCCCTTGGGCTTCTTCGGCCGACTGCCGAACAAGGTCGGCACGGCCCTGCGCTTCTTCCCGCCGCCTGGAGCGCCCGGTGCGGCAGAAGAGCCCGCGCCAGGCTAGCTGGCTCCTGGCCGATGGTGAGGGGCGACTTCTCCCTCGGCGCTGTCTTCAAGCCAGTCGGCGAAGGTAGCCGAAGGCCTGAAGTCGCCTGCTGTCCCTCCTCCTCCCTCGGCGTCGTCTTCCAGAGCCGTCGCCCCCAGATCGGAGTCGTCGATGTCGCTCTCCGCCCGGTCGGCGACGAACTCACGGGCCGGCCCCGAGGTGCCGGCTGGTGGGTGAAGAAGGGGATTCTAACCAAAGCCGACTGGTCAAAACAAAACCCGGCAAGAAGAAGACAATCTAAAGAAAGAAAAGAAAGGCAACTCACCACGGGCGGGGGGTTGGCGCGGGAGTACGGCTCCTTGCCGAATCGCCAGTCCTCCAGGAGCCTGCTGTCCGAGAGGTAGTTCACCATAAAGGCCACCTCTTCGTGAGGCATGTCCTTGGTGCACATCTGACTCGGGTCATGGTGCCCGCTCATCTGGCATATCATGTGAGGGCGGCCTTGGAGTGGGAGAACTCAGCGCGAGACGAAGGCGGCCAGCAGGTCCGGACCAGTCAGACCCTCCGATTGCGTCAGCACTCAGAGTCGTGTGATGGCGCCGGATCCCGCAGGCGTCAGCGACCTGGCCCGGTACGACCAGTTGGGCAGTCTCCCAGCCGGCGGGCCGGCTTCGAAAGCCGGCAGATTGACCCAGTCACCCCTCGTGGCGACGTTCCTAACATAGAAGTAGGATCTTTGCCACATCTTCACCGACTTTATCAGCGAGATGGAGGGGAAGGGGTTGTCGGCTCCTGACCTTCGCACGGCGATGAAGGCGCCGCATTGAGCCGGCACGCCCGCGGCCTGGGTGCCGAGCTTGGAGAAGAACTCCCCCCAAAGCTCGAGGGTGGGGAGGACTCCGAGGAAGCCTTCGCACAAGGCCACGAAGGCGGACAGCAGCACCATTGTGTTGGGGGTGAGGTGGTGCGGCTGGAGGCCGTAGAACTCCAAGAAAGACCAGAAAAAGCTGCTCGCCGGCAGCCCCAGCTCGCGCAGGCAGTGCAAGCAGAAGATGACCCGCTCGCCCTCCTGCGGGGCGGCGGAAATCTCCCCCTCCGGCGCAAGACACACCTGCACGCGATCCTCGCCGGGAAGCCGACGGGTCCGGCGGAGGAACTCAATGTGGTCTTCATGAACCTCGGAACCGTCCCAGGTGCCGGAACGCACCCGGGGAGGCGCGGCAGCAGAGGAAGAACTCATCGCAAGTTGTCGCCGCAGCGTTCGCCGGAGCTTGGGCATGCGGCGGAGCAAAGAAGAGAAGAGGAAGGAGTAGTGCGAGGAGTGGTAAGGAGGAAGAGAGCGAGGGGTAGTGGGAAGGAGGGGCGCGCGTGCCCCCCTCTTCCCCCTACTTATAGCCCTGTGGGCTGCGAAGCCGAGGGGGCGGGCGTGGGGATTTACTGCGCCCACAACCCCACGACCCCCACAATCCACGTAAAGTTACTGCGTGTAGTAACTCCATGGGAATCCCAACCGTCCACCGAGGCCACAACGGATTCGCTCGGGCGTTGAGGCGCGGTAGTGGCGGGCCCCGCCTGTGGGCCTGTCCCGTCACACGCGTGGGCTAGTAGGACGGCCTAGCCACGTGCCCTCGCGTGATAGGCCAAGAACGGGCGGCGGCCTGGAGGCTTCGCTAGCACGCCACTTAAAATCCCGCCGCTACGTTCGAGACACCGAGCAAGTCCGACTCCTTCTAGACGGCCCGACAGAAGTCAATCAAGACCATGTGTTGAGCACCCGGAAAGAGAAAGTGTTGAGGCTTCTCGGCCGATCGTCCATGGCACCTCACCAGCTTCGGGGACTACTGTCGGAGTAATGGGCCACGGGTAGGCCAACCCGAGTCCCATAACCTTTCAAGACATCAGGGCTGGCTGCGCCCCTCAAGACCCCAGGGCGAAGAGCCGTCTCCTGAGGAGTCGACGGCAGGGCGGCTGACTGCCCGCTCACGGCCGAGTTCTAGGGACGACCTCCAGAGAAGCCGGCTTTGGGGAGTCGGCCGGCGACTCCAGCAAACCCATGACCTCATCAAAGGGGACGGGGCAGAGGCATGGCTACATTGAAGCCCACTCCCGCCCCTTACCGAGGGCAGGCATGGCCACAGCACGCCGTACCCGGGAAGATCTCCGTGCGGCGTGGCACTGTTGCCCGGCCGGCCCTGACATCAGCACCACAGTACCAAGTCCTGCGCCCACGACGGCTTGTCTATACGGCCTAGAGGCAGTGGGGCCCACCAGTCAGCGAGACCTCGAGAGACGGCGGGAGAACCGCCAGTCGGACCCGTCGGGAGTCGGCCCGGGGGAGTCGGCCGAGCCCTCCCCCGGGGCCCACGCACCATTAATCAAGATGAGATGGGGAGTGGCCACAGTGATCGCCCGCCAGGCGGCGGGGCTGTTGCCACGACCCCATGACCAAGCCTGCGTCATCAGAAGCACGGCTACAGTAATCAGCGACCGGCAAGACCCGCCCGCGGCGGACGCGGCCTGTCGGCTCCGTACTAGACCAGTCGGCGGGCCCAGCAGTCGGCGGAGAATTCGGAGGTCGGAGGCACTGACGGCTGGGCCCGCGCCTAGTTGAATTACCATTGTACCCCTGGGGGGTAGGCCTATATAAACCCCCCAGGGCACCCATGCAAGGGGTTGGATCCCAGTAGTTCTAGACCATACAGATAGAAGGGGAGAGCTAGCCTTGCCCTCTTCTACCACCAGAAACAGCTCAAGGATCAACCGTGTAAACACTTGGCCATAGTGATCATGCGGAGACCCCGCAGAGCAGCAGTAGGGGTATTATCTCCCCGGAGAGCCCCGAAGCTGGGTAAGATTCGCTGGCGTGCATGTCTTCGCCTCATCCCGTTTCCAGGCACCGGCGACGTTCTACTCGCCCCCACCATGATAAGCCATCCGTTGGCATATGTCGCACCAAACCCCCGACAGATGCACTAGAGCTATAAATGTATGAAAGCTCAATAAAAGAAACTAGTGGGTGTGCATCCAACTTGCTTGCTCACGAAGACCTAGGGCAATTTGAGGAAGCCCATCATTGGAATATACAGGCCAAGTTCTATAACGTAAAATTCCCACTAGTATATGAAAGTGACAACATATGAGACTCTCTATATGAAGAACATGGTGCTACTTTCAAGCATAATATATGAGACTCGCTATATCATGGTGCTACTTTGAAGCACAAGTGTGGAAAAAAAGATAGTAGTATTGCCCCTTTTTTATTTATTATATTTTTTGGGCCTTCTTTTTTTTCTTTGGCCTTTCTTTTTTTGGGGGACAATGCTCTATTGAATGATGATCATCACACTTCTATTTATTTACAACTCAATGATTACAACTTGATACTAAAACAAAGTATGACTCTATATGAATGCCTCCGGCGGTGTACCGGGATATGCAATGAATCAAGAGTGACAAGTATGAAAGAATTATGAATGGTGGCTTTGCCACAAATACTATGTCAACTACATGATCATGCTAAGCAATATGACAATGATGGATGTGTCATGATGAACTAGATGGTGGAAAGTTGCATGGCAATATATCTCGGAATGGCTATGTAAATGCCATAATAGGTAGGTATGGTGGCTGTTTTGAGGAAGGTATATGGTAGGTGTATGATACCGGTGAAAGTTGCACGGTATTAGAGAGGCTAGCAAGGGTGGAAGGGTGAGAGTGTGTATGATCCATGGACTCAACATTAGTCATAAAGAACTCATATACTTATTGCAAAAATCTAGAAGTTATCAAAGCAAATTATTACGCGCATGCTCCTAGGGGGATAGATTGGTAGGAAAAGACCATCGCTCGTCCCCGACTGCCACTCATAAGGAAGACAATCAATAAATAAATCATGCTCTGACTTCATCACATAACGATTCACCATACGTGCATGCTACGGGAATCACTAACTTCAACACAAGTATTCTTTAACTTCACAACTACTCAACTAGCATGACTTTAATATTATCACCTCCATATCTCAAAACAATTATCATGCTTCAATCTTTTCTTAGTATTCAACACACTCAAAAGAAAGTTTCACAAATCTTGAATACCAAGCATATTATTATTAGGCAAATTACCATGCTATTAAGAGACTCTCAAATTAATTTAAGTGAAGCATGAGAGATCAATAGTTTCTTTAAAACGAGTCCACCACCGTGCTCTAAAAGATTTAAGTGAAGAACACAGAGCAAAACTATCTAGCTCAAAAGATATAAGTGAAGCACATAGAGCAAAACTACTTAGCTCAAAAGATATAAGTGAAGCACATAGAGCAAAACTATCTAGCTCAAAAGATATAAGTGAAGCACATAGAGTATTCTATCAAATTTTAATTCATATATGGCTCTCTCAAAAGGTGTGTACAGCAAGGATGATTGTGGCATACTAAGACACAAAGACACAAATAATACAAGACGCTCCAAGCAAAACACATATCATGTTGGTGAATAAAAATATAGCTCCAAGTAAATTACCGATGGAAGTGGACGAAAAGAGGGAATGCCTTCCGGGGCATCCCCAAGCTTTGACTTTTGGTGTCCTTGTATTATCTTGGGGGTGTCATGGGAATCCCCAAGCTTAGGCTCTTGCCACTCCTTGTTCCATGATCCATCAAAAGAATTCACCCAAAACTTGAAAACTTCACAACACAAAACTCAAAATAGAAAACCCGTGAGCTCCGTTAGCGAAAGAAAACAAAAGACCACTTCAAGGTACTGTAATGAAATAATTCTTTATTTATATTGGTGTTAAACCTACTGTATTCCAACTTCTCTATGGATTATAAACTATTTTACTAACAATAGATTCATCAAAATAAGCAAACAACACACGAAAAACAGAATCTGTCAAAAACAGAACAGTCTGTAGTAATCTGTAGCTAGCGCAAGATCTGGAACCCCAAAAATTCTAAAATAAATTTCTGGACGTGAGGAATTTATCTATTAATCATCTTCAAAAATAATTAACTAAATAGCACTCTTCAAATAAAAATGACAGCAGTTCTCGTGAGCGCTAAAGTTTCTGTTTTTTACAGCAAGTTCAACAAGACTTTCCCCAAGTCTTCCCAACGGTTCTACTTGGCACAAACACTAACTAAACACAAAAAAACACAACCAAAACAGAGGCTAAATAATTTATTAATTACTAAACAGGAGCAAAAGGCAAGGAATAAAAATAAAATTGGGTTGCCTCCCAACAAGCGCTATCGTTTAACGCCCCTAGCTAGGCATAAAAGCGAGGATAGATCTAGGCATTGACATGTTTGGTAGGCAATCCATAAGTGGCTCTCATGATAGTTTCATATGGTAATTTTATTTTCTTTCTTGGAAAGTGTTCCATGCCCTTTTTTAATGAAAATTGAAATCTAATATTTCCTTCCTTCATATCAATAATCGCACCAACCGTTCTAAGGAAAGGTCTACCAAGAATAATAGGGCAAGAAGGATTGCAATCTATATCAAGAACAATTAAATCTACGGGCACATAATTCCTATTTGCAACAATAAGAACATCATTAATTCTTCTCATAGGTTTCTTAATAGTAGAATCCGCAAGATGCAAGTTTAGAGAGCAATCATCAAAGTTACGGAAATATAGTAAATCACACAAAGTCTTGGGAATAGTAGAGACACTAGCACCCAAATCACACAAAGCATAAAACTCATGATCTTTAATTTTAATTTTAATAGTTGGTTCCCACTCATCATAGAGTTTTCTAGGGATAGAAACTTTCAACTCAAGTTTTTCTTCATAAGATTGCATCAAGGCATCAACAATATGTTCGGTGAAGGCTTTATTTTGACTATAAGCATGTGGAGAATTTAGCACGGATTGCAACAAGGAAATACAATCAATTAAAGAGCAACTTTCATAATTAAATTCCTTGAAATCCAATATAGTGGGTTTAGCAACATCTAGATTTTTATTTCTTTCAATCCCACTTTCATCAATTTCATCATTAAGATCTAAATACTCCGAATTTTTAGAACGCCTTCTACGTAAAGGAAGATCATATTCAGTTTCATCAAGATTCATATTGCAAAATAAAGATTTAATTGGAGACACATCAATAACTTTTAGATCTTCATCTTGATTTTCATAGGTATTCGGTTTAGCGGCCATCTTGTTGACTAAGGTGGCTTGCATATCCGAAAATTCAGCAGTCATCTTCTCTAGACGAGCAATCTGGGATCTTATACCCTCAAATTATTTAGACATATCATCAAGCTCTTTATTCATATAACTCATAAAACTTTTTTGTTCCTTAAGCTCGTTTCTAAGGAAATTATTATTCTCAAATTGCAAAACCATAAACTTCCTAACATTGTTTTCGATTTCCTCTAACCTTTTAAGGTGAAGATCACCAAATCTTGGTTGGGCCATCGCGACAAACAATCAATCTAACATGCGAGCAAACAAAAAGCAAACGGGCAAAAAGAGGCAAATAGAGAGGGAGGATAGGGAGAGAGAGAGAGGGCGAATAAAACGGCAAGGGTGAATCGGGGGGAGAGGAAAACGAGAGGCAAATGGCAACTAATGTAATGCGAGAGATAGGGATTGTGATGGGTACTTGGCATATTGAATTTTTGCGTAGACTCCCCGGCAACGGCGCTAAAAACCCTTCTTGCTACGTCTTGTGTTGGGGAACGTAGTAATTTCAAAAAAATTCCTACGCACACGCAAGATCATGGTGATGCATAGCAACGAGAGGGGAGAGTGTTGTCCACGTACCCTCGTAGACCGAAAGCGGAAGCGTTAGCACAACGCGGTTGATGTAGTCGTAAGTCTTCACGATCCGACTGATCAAGTACCGAACGCACGGCACCTCCGAGTTCAGCACACGTTCAGCCAGATGACATCCCTCGAACTTCGATTCAGCCGAGTGTTGAGGGAGAGTTTCGTCAGCACGACAGCCTGGTGACGATGTTGATGTTCTACCAACGCAAGGCTTTGCCTAAGCACCGCTACAGTATTATCGAGGTGGATTATGGTGGAGGGGGGCACCGCACACGGCTAAGAGATCAATGATCAATTGTTGTGTCTTTGGGGTGCCCCTACAGCCGTATATAAAGGAGTAAGGGAGGAGGAGGCCGGCCCTAGGAGGGGGCGCGCCAAGTGTGGAGTCCTACTAGGACTCCCTAGTCCTAGTAGGATTTCACCTCCCATATGGAATAGGAAAAGAGGAAGGGAAAAGGAGAAGGAAGGAAGGGGGCGTCCCCCTTCCGTAGTCCAATTCCGACCAGACCAAGGGGAGGGGTGCAGCCACCCTTGAGGCCCTTTTCCTTCTTTCCCGTATGGCCCGATAAGGCCCAATACGTATTCCCGTAACTCTCCTGTACTCCGAAAAATACCCGAATCACTCGGAACCTTTTCGATGTCCGAATATAGTCGTCCAATATATCGATCTTTATGTCTCGACCATTTCGAGACTCCTCGTCATGTCCCCGATCTCATCGGGGACTCCTAACTCCTTCGGTACATCAAAACTCATAAACTCATAATATAACTGTCATCGAAACTTTAAGCGTGCGGACTCTATGGGTTCGAGAACTATGTAGACATGACCGAGACACGTCTCCGGTCAATAACCAATAGCGGAACCTGGATGCTCATATTGGCTCCCACATATTCTACGAAGATCTTTATCGGTCAGACAGCATAACAACATACATTGTTCCCTTTGTCATCGGTATGTTACTTGCCCGAGATTCGATCGTCGGTATCTCAATACCTAGTTCAATCTCATTACCGGCAAGTCTCTTTACTCATTCCGTAATACATCATCCCGCAACTAACTCATTAGTTGTAATGCTTGCAAGGCTTAAGTGATGTGTATTGCCGAGAGGGCCCAGAGATACCTCTCCGATAATCGGAGTGACAAATCCTAATCTCGAAATACGCCAACCCAACATGTACCTTCGGAGACACCTGTAGAGCACCTTTATAATCACCCAGTTATGTTGTGATGTTTGGTAGCACACAAAGTGTTCCTCCGGTAAATGGGTGTTGCATAATCTCATAGTCACAGGAACATGTATAAGTCATGAAGAAAGCAATAGCAACATACTAAATGATCGGGTGCTAAGCTAACGGAACGGGTCATGTCAATCACATCATTCTCCTAATGATGTGATCCCGCTAATCAAATGACAACTCATGTCTATGGTTAGGAAACATAACCATCTTTAATCAACAAGCTAGTCAAGTAGAGGCATACTAGTGACACTCTGTTTGTCTATGTATTCACACATGTATTATGTTTACGGTTAATACAATTCTAGCATGAATAATAAACATTTATCATGATATAAGGAAATAAATAATAACTTTATTATTGCCTCTAGGGCATATTTCCTCCAGTCTCCCACTTGCACTAGAGTCAATAATCTAGTTCACATCACCATGTGATTTAATACTAATAGTTCACATCACCATGTGATTAACACCCATAGTTCACATCGTCATGTGATCAACACCCATAGGTTTTACTAGAGTAAATAATCTAGTTCACATCGCTATGTGATTAACACCCAAAGAGTACTAGGGCGTGATCATGTTTTGCTTGTGAGAGAAGTTTAGTCAACGGGTCTGCCACATTCAGATCCGTATGTATTTTGCAAATTTCTATATCAACAATGCTCTGCACGAAGCTACTCTAGCTAATTGCTCCCACTTTCAATATGTATCCAGATTGAGACTTATAGTCATCTGGATCAGTGTCAAAATTTGCATCGACGTAACCCTTTACGATGAATCTTTTTGTCACCTCCATAATCGAGAAACATATCCTTATTCCACTAAGGATAATTTTGACCGTTGTCCAGTGATCTACTCCTAGATCACTATTGTTCTCCCTTGCCAAAAACAATGTAGGGTATACAATAGATTTGGTACACAGCATGGCATACTTTATAGAACCTATGGCCAAGGCATAGGGAATGACTTTCATTCTCTTTCTATCTTCTGTCGTGGTCGGGTTTTGAGTCTTACTCAATTTCACACCTTGTAACACATGCAAGAACTCTTTCTTTGACTGTTTCATTTTGAACTACTTCGAAATCTTGTTAAGGTATGTACTCATTGGAAAAACTTATCAAGCATCTTGATCTATCTCTATAGATCTTGATACTCAATATGTAAGCAGCTTCACCGAGGTTTTTCTTTGAAAAACTCCTTTCAAATACTCCTTTATGCTTTGCAGAATAATTTTACATTATTTCTGATCAACAATATGTCATTCACATATACTTATTAGAAATGTTGTAGTGCTCCCACTCACTTTCTTATAAATACAGGCTTCACCGCAAGTCTGTATAAAACTATATGCTTTGATCAACTTATCAAAGCGTATATTCCAACTCCGAGATGCTTGCATATTTTGTTAGCACCTTTAAGATTGACAAAACCTTCTGGTTGTATCATATACAACTCTTCTTTAAATCCATTAAGGAATGTAGTTTTGTTTATCCATTTGCCAGATTTCATAAAATGCGGCAATTGCTAACATGATTTGGACAGACTTAAACATCGCTACGAGTGAGAAAATTTCATCGTAGTCAACACCTTGAACTTTGTCAAAAACCTTTTTCGACAAGTCTAGCTTTGTAGATAGTAACACTACTATCAGCGTCCATCTTCCTCTTGAAGATCCATTTATTTTCTATGGCTTGTCGATCATCGGGCAAGTCAACCAAAGTCTACACTTTGTTCTCATACATAGATCCCATCTCAGATTTCATGGCCTCAAACCATTTTGCGGAATCTAGGCTCATCATCGCTTCCTCATAGTTCGCAAGTTCGTCATGGTCTAGTAACATGTCTTCCAGAACAGGATTACCGTACCACTCTGGTGCGGATCTCACTCTGGTTTATCTATGAGATTCGGTAGTAACTTGATCTGAAGTTATATGATCATCATCGTTAGCTTCCTCACTAATTGGTGTAGTAGTCACAGGAACAGATTTCTGTGATGAACTACTTTCCAATAAGGGAGAAGGTACAATTACCTTATCAAGTTCTACTTTCCTCCCACTCACTTATTTCGAGAGAAAATCCTTCTCTAGAAAGGATCCATTCTTAGCAACGAATGTCTTGCCTTCGGATCTGTGATAAAAGGTGTACCCAACTTTCTCCTTTGGGTATTCTATGAAGACACATTTCTCCGATTTGGGTTTGTGCTTATCAGGATGAAACTTTTTCACATAAGCATCGCAACCCCAAACTTTAAGAAACGACAACTTTGGTTTCTTGCCAAACCACAGTTCAAATTGTGTCGTCTCAACGGACTTAGATGGTGCCCCTTTTTAACGTGAATGCAGCTGTCTCTAATGCATAACCCCAAAACGATAGTGGTAAATCGGTAAGAAACATCATAGATTGTACAATATCCAATAAAGTACGGTTATGATGTTCGGACACACCATTATGCTGTGGTGTTCCAGGTGGCACAAATTTGTGAAACTATTCCACATTGTTTTAATTGAAGACCAAACTCGTAACTCAAATATTTGTCTCCGCGATCAGATCGTAGAAACCTTATTTTCTTGTCACGATGATTTTCCACTTCACTCTGAAATTCTTTGAACTTTTCAAATGTTTCAGACTTATGTTTCATCAAGTAGATATACCCATATCTGCTCAAATCATCTGTGAAGGTCAGAAAATAACGATACCCGCCGCGAGTCTCAACACTCATCGGATTGCATACATCAATATGTATTATTTCCAATAAGTTAGTTGCTCGCTCCATTGTTCCGAAGAACGGAGTCTTTAGTCATCTTGCCCATAAGGCATGGTTCGCAAGCATCAAGTGATTCATAATCAAGTGATTCCAAAATCCCATCAGCATGGAGTTTCTTCATGCGCTTTACACCAATATGACCTAAACAGCAGTGCCACAAATAAGTTGCACTATCATTATTAACTTTGCATCTTTTGGCTTCATTATTATGAATATGTGTATCACTATGATCGAGATCCAACAAACTATTTTATTGGGTGTATGACCATAGAAGGTTTTATTCATGTAAACAGAACAACAATTATTCTCTAATTTAAATGAATAACCGTATTGCAACAAACATGATCAAATCATATTCATGCTCAACGCAAATACCAAATAACACTTATTTAGTTTCAACACTAATCCCGAAAGTATAGGGAGTGTGTGATGATGATCATATCAATCTTGGAACCACTTCCAACACACATTATCACTTCACCCTTAACTAGTTTTTGTTCATTCTGCAACTCCCGTTTCGAGTTACTACTCTTAGCAACTGAACCAATATCAAATACCGAGGGGTTGCTACGAACACTAGTAAAATACACATCAATAATCTGTATATCAAATATACCATTGTTTACTTTGCCATCCTTCTTATCCGCCAAATACTTGGGGTGGTTCCGCTTCTAGTGACCAGTCCCTTTGCAGTAGAAGCACTTAGTCTCAGGCTTAGGTCCAGACTTGGGCTTCTTCACTTGAGCAGCAACTTGCTTGCTATTCCTCTTGAAGTTCCCCTTCTTCTTCCCTTTATCCTTTTTCTTGAAACTAGTGGTCTTGTTAACCATCAACACTTGATGTTTTTCTTGATTTCTACCTTTGCCGATTTTAGCATCGCGAAGAGCTTGGGAATTGTTTTCGTCATCCTTTGCATATTATAGTTCATCATGAAGTTCTACTAACTTAGTGATGGTGACTAGAGAATTCTATCAATCACTATTTTATCTGAAAGATTAACTCCCACTTGATTCAAGAGATTGTAGTACCCAGACAATCTGAGCACATACTCACTGCTTGAGCTATTCTCCCCCATATTTTTTAGCTATAGAACTTGTTGGAGAGTCCATATCTCTCAAATCGGGTATTTGCTAGAAATATTAACTTCAACTCCTGAAACATCTTATATGGTCCATGACGTTCAAAACGTCTTTGAAGTCCCGATTCTAAGCCGTTAAGCATGGTGCACTAAACTATCAAGTAGTCATCATATTGAGCTAGCCAAACGTTCATAACGTCTGCATCTGCTCCTGCAATAGGTCTGTCACCTAGCGGTGCATCAAGAACATAATTCTTCTGTGCAGCAATGAGAAAAATCCTCAGATCACGGATCCAATCCGCATCATTGCTACTAACATCTTTCAACATACTTTTCTCTAGGAGCATATCAAAATAAACACAGGGAAGCAACAACGCGAGCTATTGATCTACAACATAATTTGCAAAATACTATCAGGACTAAGTTCATGATAAATTTAAGTTCAATTTAATCATATTACTTAAGAACTCCCACTTAGAAAGACATCCCTCTAATCTTCTAAGTGATCACGTGATCCAAATCAACTAAACCATAACCGATCATCACGTGAAATGGAGTAGCTTTCAATGGTGAACATCAATATGTTGATCATATCTACTATATGATTCACGCTCAACCTTATGGTTTCAGTGTTCCGAGGCCATATCTGCATATGCTACGCTCGTCATGTTTAACCTGAGTATTCTACGTGTGCAAAACTGGCTTGCACCTGTTATAGATGAACGTAGAGCTTATCACACTCGATCATCACATGGTGTCTGGGCACGACGAACTTTGGCAACGGTGCATACTCAGGGAGAACACTTTTATCTTGAAATTTAGTGAGAGATCATCTTATAATGCTACCTTCAATCAAAGCAAGATAAGATGCATAAAAGATAAACATCACATGCAATCAATATAAGTGATATGATATGGCCATCATCATCTTGTGTTTGTGATCTCCATCTCTGAAGCACCGTCATGATCACCATCGTCACCGGCGCGACACCTTGATCACCATCGTAGCATCGTTGTCGTCTCGCCACTCTTATGCTTCCACGACTATCGCTACCGCTTAGTGATAAAGTAAAGCAATATAGCGCAATTGCATTGCATACAATAAAGCGACAACCATATGGCTCCTGCCAGTTGCCGATAACTCGGTTACAAAACATGATCATCTCATACAATAAAATTTAGCATCATGTCTTGACCATATCACATCACAACATGCCCTGCAAAAATAAGTCAGACGTCCTCTACTTTGTTGTTGCAAGTTGTACATGGCTGCTACGGGCTTAAGCAAGAACCATTCTTACCTACGCATCAAAACCACAACGATAGTTTGTCAAGTTGGTGATGTTTTAACCTTCGCAAGGACCGGACGTAGCCACACTTGGTTCAACTAAAGTTGGAGAAACTGACACCCGCCAGCCACCCGTGTGCAAAGCACGTCGGTAGAACCAGTCTCGCGTAAGCGTACGCGTAATGTCGGTCCGGGCCGCTTTATCCAACAATATCGCTGAACCAAAGTATGACATGCTGGTAAGCAGTATGACTTATATCGCCCACAACTCACTTGTGTTCTACTCATGCACAACATCAACGGATAAAACCTAGGCTCGGATGCCACTGTTGGGGAATGTAGTAATTTCAAAAAAAATCCTACGCACACGCAAGATCATGGTGATGCATAGCAACGAGAGGGGAGAGTGTTGTCCACGTACCCTCGTAGACCGAAAGCGGAAGCGTTAGCACAATGCGGTTGATGTAGTCGTACGTCTTCACGATCCGACTGATCAAGTACCGAACACACGACACCTCCAAGTTCAACACACGTTCAGCCCGATGACATCCCTCGAACTCCGATCCAGCCGAGTGTTGAGGGAGAGTTTCGTGAGCACGACGGCGTGGTGACGATGTTGATGTTCTACCGACGCAGGGCTTCGCCTAAGCACCGCTACAGTATTATCGAGGTGGATTATGGTGGAGGGGGGCACCGCACACGGCTAAGAGATCAATGATCAATTTTGTGTCTTTGGGGTGCCCCCCTGCACCCGTATATAAAGCAGCAAGGGAGGAGGAGGCCGGCCCTAGGAGGGGGCACGCTGGAGTCCTACTAGGACTCCCTAGTCTCTACTCCTAATGGAGTAGTTGGTAGTCTTCGCCGGTTAATTTTCGTCCCACCACTTTCGTCCGATTTTTTTTGTAGGTTAACCTTCCTAGATTTTTTTGTTCCGTCCACCACCTTCCCTCCGCTGGTTTTACCGTCTTGACGGAACCATTCCCTCGCTAGCCCTACCTCATCTCCCGTCTCCAGTCGCAGCCGCCGCCGCACCCCAATCCAACCCCGCCGCCGGCGATCTCCTCTCCCAAGGGAATCCCAAGGGAAGGGAAGGGAAGGAAAGGGAGAGGGAGCGCCCAGATCCAACCCCGCCGATCCCTTTGCCGCCGAACCCCTTGCCATCGCGCTCGCAACAAGGATCGATGCCTCCAGACTACCCTCGATCCGTGCGCTATCTCCGTTGGCCGCCAACGCCTCCGATCCCCTTCAGGACGCCCCTACGCCGCCGCCGAGATCCGAGAGGAGTCTCCCTTCGCCGACGCGGAGATCCCGTGCCTCTCTACAGATCACTCTCTCTCCTCTCGAAAGCTGTCGCCTCTCTGTCGCTGTTGGTGCTCGATGAAAGACGAGGGAGGCTCCTATCGGCTATTCCCTGTGGTCCTCGATGGCTCCTCCCGGCGATTCTCGATGGTCCTCGGCGGCTCCTCCCGGCGATACCCCATGGTCCTCGACGGCGACGCCGGCTAGGCCAGTCCTCTCTCTCTCTCTCTCTCTCGCTCACCCAATTTCCCCTGGCCGGCGAGCTAGGATTAGGGTTACCAGCTCGACGCCGCCACCCTGTCATGTTGCAGGTGCTGCTATTACCCGCTGTCGGGCCCGTGTGCTCGTGCGCTGTAGTCGCCATGTCATGTTGCCGCTGCTGTTTCTTGCTGATGCATGCCGCTTCTGCTCGTGGCCGACCCGTACTGATGTTATTGTTCGTGGTTGGCCTCCCTGTGTGTTCATGCTGCTGTTATTTACCCTGCTCCTGTGTCGTGCTCGTGCAGCTGCAGCGAAAAGATAATGGGGCGATGGGTGCCGGTGGCGGGCACTGGTGGTGGCGGAAGGCGCTGTGGAGGCGCTCGCTGCTACCCGGCACCACTTGGACACCACCGGGTTCAGCCTTGCGTGGACCTGGGCGGCATCGCCTTTGCAGTTGTTCCTCGCCGTTGAGCAGTTGTGCGTTATTTATTTCCTGCTGCAAACATACACATGCCTGACTATTACCTGAAATGTGACACTTATTTGTTGATGAAATACTTATGTCATGATTTGGGATTGCTTGTTCAGAAGCTTCCATGATATCAGGTCCTTCACAATTCATGTTACAATAGTATATTCCTCAATAAGTTAGATATGGTGGTTTGCCATTTTAGATGAATGAATCATCAGACTTTCAATTGGTTTGTTAGTTATAGCTGGCTGATGATTACTTCAATGCAGAGTTTGCGATGGAACAATAGACCTCTCGGCCGACATCCTCTACAGATCCTACACTGCCATGGAGGAGGTGTTTCTGAATCACGTGAGGAAGCAATGGCTCGTCAAACCGCAGATCTCCTCGGTTGGGTCATGTTGTTTGGTTGGCATTATCAATGAAGGGGTCCTCTACATAGCAAACACTGGTGATTCATGTGTTGTCCCCGGGAGGGTCGAAAGAGGCGCCAAAGACATTAAGGCAGTTCAGCTGTCATCTGAGCATAACGCGAGCTTTCTGGCTGTAAGGGATGAGCTAAGACAGGTACACCCAAATGACCCCCGGATCATGGCCCTGAAACACAAAGTTTGATGCATGAAGGGCATTATTCAGGTATTTCATTTTGCCGGCCTCTGTAAAATTGATGATGTCTATAAATACTCCTCTGTGTAAACCTGGGCCAGGAGTTTATTTGATAAAGGTTTCAATTTGCGCCCCATTTCATGGATTAATGATGCCTAGAGCATACCATTTGTGCAAAGTCCCAAGGTCGATGTCTTCTGACATATCTCACATAATAATTACTCGTGCTATGTTTTTTTCTTTGTATTCAGGTTTCCAGAATGATTGGCCACACCTACCTAAAAAGTTCGGAATTTAATCATGAGCCCCTTCTGGCCTGGTTCCATATTCGAAGGCCCTTCCATAATCCAATTCTTTGTCCCGAACCATCCATTGAAGAACATAGACTGTGCAAAATATCAGTTTGTTATATTTGCATCAGATGGACTATGTGAGCACTTAAACAATCAGGAAGCTGTGGATATAGTTCGTTGTTCACCTCAGAATGTAAGTTGTTTCTTCTGTATCCACTAGAAACCGGAAATGAGAACACCATCTCTGCATAACTGAACCAAGTGACTGAAAATTTATGTTATATGGTACAACCTCACGAGAGAATTATTTTTGTACACGTAGAACACAGTTACATGTATGCCTTCAATGTTATTTGTTATTTTAAAAGATAATTTTGAAATGTATAAATGAGCTTGGCTTTCAACCCACAAGGTCTAAAATTTCTCAGTTTTATCAAGTCATACACCGTTTTAGTGACCATATGTATAATTGTGGATACCTGATACTCTAAATGCCCATTCGGCCAGGTTGATTTACAAGGGCTGTGTGGAGCGAACCATGTTCCTCTAAACCAAGGGGTCCTTATGGCCCTTCTCCTGCAACTGGCACGCAACATAGCCGATGAGATATCCCTGAAGCTTCAAGGGATACAAAGGTTTATAAAATGTTTACACTTTACACATAGTATTTGGTTCATATCTCCATTGTTTTATGTTCGATTAACTGCTGCGGTTCTCTTAAATAGTTTGAATAATTTAGCATTTCGGGAAATTATAGTAGTTGTATATCCGACATCTGTTTGATAATTGATATCAAGGTGAAGGATAGATACCGGGCTCTAGATTATGTACATATATATCAAGATCACTTGTTTTTAAAGTTGGAGAAATATGGCTTTCCTATTTCATTGTCCATTAAACAACATTTTGAAATGCTTCTATTAATGCAACAAAGGTTGGATTCAGAAACGTAGTTTCTTATCTCCTGATGTGTATAATAGCCGTTTTGCAAACAAATATTTTATGGTATAATTTTTTTGTCTACATCTGCAGGATGTTATTACTCAACCCACATGATTGGGAGTTATAGAGGGACTTTATGTCGCACATTCCTCATGTACTACAGGCTTACTGGGCTAAGAATGAACAATGCTATATCGAGCAAATCTTCATGGATATATTATGTTGTCCTATCCTTTAGCTAGAGCTTGTTCTCTCTGCTTGCTCCAGAATTGTTACATATAACTTCAATATGCATGAACTAATTCATATCTTACAGAGATTTCAACTCCATATCATTCATGCAAGCTAAGCAGGTGTATCTTGGTCTTATGGAGTTTCCACCCACCATCATTAGCTGAGATACATTCTGCTATGCAGCACAATTTTGGGTATAAGCTAAATAACCTTAATTTGATGCATGTAACTGGAAGATGTGCCACAGGCATGCTCATAATCGATTAATGGTATAATTAATCTTTCTTGATCTCATCAGTTCCGTTTAGGTAGTAAGCAACCTACACCTCTGTAGCCTGAAGTTCAGAAGTTGGCATGGTTTTAGTTGAGAATAATGTAGCATTATATTATTAGCTTAGACTTTGAGCAACCTGGAAGCAAGATGTGAATAGCAGATCAATAGCATACACCTTTGTGGTTATTGCCCTATCTCATGACAGAGAGAGAAGTAAATAAATCAAAGTTGTGAACAACGGATGAGGTTTAATTAATTATGTCCACGCCGTGCTTATTAGCTTATCTCATAGTGACAAACTGAATATAACAAGTACCTACGAATTAGAGAGCAAAAACATTAGAAGTGCGTAAAATGTTATTCACTATTTATGTTCATATAGACCACGACATAAATTTTAGATATTGGTTTACTTAATTATGTACTAACTCGCAAAATTTGCAGTACATGGAGTAAAATGCAGAAACAATGAAAAAATAAAATATTAACAGAGGTTGCGGTTGGAGAACCTCAGAATCATGCTCTTCTCTGAAATCCAGTTAGCTGGGGTAATCCCCCTCTAGAAACATTGATGGAAACTCAATATTAACCAAGGAACTTACATTCCATAGGCTCTCTCTGTCCCCTCAAGTAAGCAGGTCATACATTAGGATGCTCAAGTTACAGTGACTTGATGTAGGTAAGCAACTTTCACACATTTTCTCTTCCAACCATCCGAACCATGCGGAGCTCCTGATGTTAGGCCCGGGCATGGGTTTCCGGGAGAACCTTCTCGTGCCTCATGCGAAAGACTTCCCTGCATTCGCGTGCCGCCACCAGAGCAGCAAGGCGCACAAAGGATGGGTGGCATCGGGCTTGCGCCGTGTACATGGTGTGCAGGAGAGGAGGCATGGTTCAAGGTTGTCTCTTCTGCGATGTGTATATGTATATTACCAGCTTGCGCCTCACTGAGGGGCTCAATGCTTATTGGGTTTCTTGTTACACTTTTAACCTCGGAGAGCGATTTCTGTTTTATTTTCCTCTATTGATCATGCTTACTATGCGTATGCTTATTTTTATATTGATCATGCTTACTATGCGTACAACTGTTATTTCAGTGCTTTTATTGGAGGGAGTTGGTATTATCCAGATCATAGTTTTCCTGGATTGTCTGAGACCAGTGCCTCAAAGCAACGTCGCAGCTAACAAGGTTATTTGTATACTATTCTGCTACCAGTGTTAGGTCATTCACAGTCACGCACCCCAGCCACATGACCTATGTTGTCTCTTTGTTGCGCGGCCGAGGCCCTTCAATGCAGGGAGGAAGCGGCGTTCCTTAGCAACGCTGCATCTTATTACCTCGTCATTCATTTCTTAATTTTTTTTCATCAAGTTTGGATTGCTTGATGAAAAAAAGAAAAGAAATGAACTTGATGAAAAAAATTAAGAAATGAATGACGAGGTAAGTATGGTACAAGTGCCTTTTGTTTTTCCACGGTGGAGTAAAGGGGCTTCAAGGATTGGAGTTACAAAGTCTACATGTGAAACCATAGAAATAATTTCTTATTGATATCTCTTCTTTGTTCATGTGTTCATTTACTCATAGTTTTCTTTTCAGTTTCTTGTATTAGTTTGTTGTAACAAGGTCGGAGATGATGGAGAGAAATGGTCCTGTAGGCGAAAGTTGTGCTTGTCGGTTATGTGTTGTCCAGACCTTGTGCCGGCAGTGAGAACTGCAGTGATGTGCCTCCACATCTGTCATCCATCTATCAATTTCTTGGTAGTCAGTAATATTGCGACACTATCTTTTTTGCAGCCTTGTGATTTCTGTGATGTGATGTGCTGCTACTTCACCACTTTGCAAAGGAATGAATTATATCACTGATATTTATTTGTTACCATCAGTTCCTTGATTATTGAATGTCCTTATGCTTAAACACCAACATGTTGATTTTTGTGGCAGAAAAAAAATTACCAGATGTCATGCCATTGGACAATATTACAGTCTAAAGAAGTAGTTCTAGAAACTCATACTTGCATTATAGTCATAGCAACGCACGTGCATCTAACTAATAACCATCGTTGAAGAAATCGTTAACGGTTGGCTGGCGAGTAGGGGATTAATAGGCTAATCAGCAAGTTAATTGGCCATTTAATCAATTAATCAGACGATTTATTGGTTTATCGGCTACTCGGTGACCCTATGAGTAGGGATTAATTGGCAAGTTAACTGGTTAATTGGACGAATTCTTGAACAGGGCTAATAACACTTTGTTTTGATACTTATTCTGTCGGATCTCCACACACTTCATGGATGAGGGCATGCTTTTGTGTACGTGAGCTGAATTGGTTCATTTGAATTTTGTTCAATGGCATGCCCTCATGGAATTTAACTAAGAACACTTCCCGGTTGCCACGGGCTTATTTTTGCATTGTCGAGTTGGTAGGCTGGCGTCCACAGTTTATTTCCGCCTCACCTCCTAACATCATTCCTCCCTGCTGTTTTTTCTCCCTCCCAGTAAAACCAAATCGATTCCCTCGACCCTATACCCATCCATCGATCAAAAGACCTCGTCATCCCTGCCCAAGAGGAAAATCGAGCTGGACGAATTCCTTAACAAGGATAAGCTCAAGGAGTTCTGGATGGAGACAATCGGCCACATCTTTGACCCGTAGCTTTTTTTGCGGGAATCTTTAACTCCACATTGTTGGGCGAAGTTATGTTTGCATCACCATTTTGGACTAAATCAATCGAATCTACTAAAAATAAATTCGTTTGGGTGTGACATTAACAGCGTGACAGGAACAATGATGATGGGATGCTCACGGGAGATGAGCTCAAGAAGGTGGATAAGCCAATCATGCATAGATACATGTATGAATTATACGTGCACAAACATACTATGACATGTATCTCATTCCAAGCTTGATACACCGAGTTAGTTTCTCGGAGGTGCTCATACAGGTAGGATGTGCATGTGTGCGTCCATAGGAGTGCGTGTATGCGCGTATATATGAGCGCTACGTCCATACCGTGTTAAAAAAAACTTTAGTTTTGGTAAGAGATTTTGTTGCCCGTAATAACGCACACGCATTTAATTACGTGTAATTAAAAATTAAATTAAAAGCCCGTGGCAACACACGGGCGTTCTACTAGTCCTAGTAGGATTCCGCCTCCCATATGAAATAAGAAAAGAGGAAGGGAAAAGGAGAAGGAAGGAAGGGGGCGCCCCCCTTCCCTAGTCCAATTCGGACCAGACCAAGGGGAGGGGTGCAGCCACCCATGAGGCCCTTTTCCTTCTTTCCCGTATGGCCCAATAAAGCCCAATACGTATTCCCGTAACTCTCCGATACTCCGAAAAATACCCGAATCACTCAAAACCTTTTCGATATCTGAATATAGTCGTCCAATATATCGATCTTTACGTCTCGACCATTTCGAGACTCCTCGTCATGTCCCCGATCTCATCCGGGACTCCGAACTCCTTCGGTACATCAAAACTCATAAACTCATAATATAACTGTCATTGAAACTTTAAGCGTGCGGACCCTACGGGTTCGAGAGTATGTAGACATGACCGAGACACGTCTCCGGTCAATAACCAATAGCGGAACCTGGATGCTCATATTGGCTCCCACATATTCTACGAAGATCTTTATCGGTCAGACCGCATAACAACATACGTTGTTCCCTTTGTCATCGGTATGTTACTTGCCCGAGATTCGATCGTCGGTATCTCAATACCAAGTTCAATCTCGTTACCGGCAAGTCTCTTTACTCGTTCCGTAATACATCATCCCGCAACTAACTCATTAGTTGCAATGCTTGCAAGGCTTAAGTGATGTGTATTACCGAGAGGGCCCAGAGATACCTCTCCGACAATCGGAGTGACAAATCCTAATCTCGAAATACGCCAACCCAACATGTACCTTCGGAGACACCTGTAGAGCACCTTTATAATCACCCAGTTATGTTGTGACGTTCGGTAGCACACAAAGTGTTCCTCTGGTAAATGGGAGTTGCATAATCTCATAGTCATAGGAACATGTATAAGTCATGAAGAAAGCAATAGCAACATACTAAACGATCGGGTGCTAAGCTAACGGAATGGGTCATGTCAATCACATCATTCTCCTAATGATGTGATCCCGCTAATCAAATGACAACTCATGTCTATGGTTAGGAAACATAACCATCTTTGATCAACGAGCTAGTCAAGTAGAGGCATACTAGTGACACTCTATTTGTCTATGTATTCACACATGTATTATGTTTCCGGTTAATACAATTCTAGCATGAACAATAAACATTTATCATGATATAAGGAAATAAACAATAACTTTATTATTGCCTCTAGGGCATATTTCCTTCATCTTGAGCTTGCGTTGGTTTTCCCCAAAGAGGAAGGGATGATGCAGTAGAGTAGCGTAAGTATTTCCCTCAGTTTTTGAGAATCAATGTATCAATCCAGTAGGATCCCACGCTCAAGTCCCTCGTACCTGCACAAAGCGATAGCTACTCGCAACCAATGCGATTAGGGGTTGTCAAGCCCTTCACGGTCAGTTACGAGAGTGAGATCTGATAGATATAATTTTTTTGGTATTTTTGATATAAAGATACAAAGTAAAAAGTAAAGGCAAAGTAAAAAAGCAAAACAATGTTAAAGTGATGGAGATTGATATGATGAGAATAGACCCGGGGGCCATAGGTTTCACTAGTGACTTCTCTCAAGAGCATAAGTATTCTATGGTGGGTGAACAAATTAGTGTTGAGCAATTGATAGAATTGAGCATAATTATGCGAATATCTAGGCATGATCATGTATATAGGCATCACATCCGTGACAAGTAGATCGAAACGATTCTGCATCTACTACTATTACTCCACTCATCGACCGCTATCCAGCATGCATCTAGAGTATTAAGTTAAAAACAGAGTAACGCCTTAAGCAAGATGACATGATGTAGAGAGATAAATTCATGCAATATGAAATAAACCCCATCTTGTTATCCTCGATGGCAACGGTACAATACGTGCCTTGCTGCCCTTTCTGTCACTGGGTAAGGACACCGCAAGATCGAACCCAAAGCTAAGCACTTCTCCCATGGCAAGAACTACCAATCTAGTTGGCCAAACCAAACGGATAATTCGAAGAGACTTGAAAATATAACCAATCATACATAAAAGAATTCAGAGAAGATTCAAATATTATTCATAGATAGACTTGATCATAAACCCACAATTCATCGGTCTCAACAAACACACCGCAAAAAGAAGATTACATCGAATAGATCTCCATGAGAGAGGGGGAGAACTTTGTATTGAGATTCAAAGAGAGAGAAGAAGCCATCTAACTACTAACTATGGACCCGAAGGTCTGAGGTAAACTACTCACACTTCATCGGAGAGGCTATGATGATGTAGAAGCCCTCCGTGATGACGGCCCTCTTCCGGCGGAGCTCTGGAACAGGCCCCAAGATGGGATCTCGTGGATACAGAAAGTTGCGGCAGTGGAATTAGGTTTTTGGCTCCTGTTCTGATCGTTTGGGGGTACGTGTGTATATATAGGAGGAAGGAGTACGTCGGTGGAGCACCGAGGGGCCCACGAGGCAGGGGAGCGCGCCATAGGGGGGGCGTGCCTCCCACCCTCGTGACCTCCTCTTTGATCCCTTGCAGTAGGGTCCAAGTCTCCTGGATCACGTTCGATGAGAAAATCACGTTCCCGAAGATTTTATTCCGTTTGGACTCCGTTTGATATTCCGTTTATCCCAAACACTGAAATAGGCAAAAACAGCAATTCTGGGCTGGGCCTCCGGTTAATAGGTTAGTCCCAAAAATAATATAAAAGTGGAAAATAAAGCCCAATATAGTCCAAAACAGTAGATAATATAGCATGGAGCAATCAAAAATTATAGATACGTTGGAGACGTATCACACGCTGCCTCTACATCTACCTTCGGGATTAGTATTAGACCTAAATAATTGTTATTTGGTGCCAGCGTTGAGCATGAACATTATATCTGGATCTTGTTTGATGTGAGGCGGTTATTCATTTAAATCGGAGAATAATGGTTGTTCTATTTATGAGTGATATCTTTTATGGTCATGCACCCTTGAAGAGTGGTCTATTTTTGCTAAATCTCGATAGTGGTGATACACATATTCATAATATTGAAGCCAAAAGATGCAGAGTTGATAATCATAGTGCAACTTATTTGTGGCACTGCCGTTTAGGTCATATCGGAGTAAGGCGCATGAAGAAACTCCATACTGATGGACTTTTGGAACCACTTGATTATGAATCACTTGGTACTTGCAAACCGTGCCTCATGGGCAAGATGACTAAAACACCGTTCTCCGGAACTATGGAGAGAGCAACAGATTTGTTGGAGATCATACATACAGATATATGTGGTCCGATGAATGTTGAAGCATGTGGCGGATATCGATATTTTCTCACCTTCATAGATGATTTAAGCAGATATGGGTATATCTACTTAATGAAACATAAGTCAGAAACATTTGAAAAGTTCAAAGAATTTCAGAGTGAAGTTGAAAATCATCATAACAAGAAAATAAAGTTTCTACGATCTGATCGTGGAGAAGAGTATTTGAGTTATGAGTTTGGTCTTCATTTCAGAATAATTTCGCAACTCACGCCACCCGGAACACCACAACGTAATGGTGTGTGCGAACGTCGTAATCGTAGTTTACTAGATATGGTGCGATCTATGATGTCTCTTACTGATTTACCGCTATCGTTTTGGGGTTATGCTTTAGAGATGGTCGCATTCACCTTAAATAGGGCACCATCGAAATCCATTGAGACGACGCCTTATGAACTATGGTTTGGTAAGAAACCAAAGTTGTCGTTACTGAAAGTTTGGGGCTGCGATGCTTATGTGAAAAAGCTTCAACTTGATAAGCTCGAACCCAAATCGGAGAAATGTGTCTTCATAGGATACCCAAAGGAGACTATTGGGTACACCTTCTATCAGGATCCGAAGGCAAGACTTTTGTTGCTAAATTCGGTGTTTTTCTAGAGAAGAAGTTTCTCTCGAAAGAAGTGAGTGGGAGGAAAGTAGAACTTGATGAGGTAATTGTACCTGCTCCCTTATTGGAAAGTAGTTCATCACAGAAACCGGTTTCTGCGACACCTACACCAATTTGTGAGGGAAGTTAATGATGATGATCATGAAACTTTAGATCGAGTTGTTACTGAACCTCGTAGGTCAACAAGAGTAAGATCCGCACTAGAGTGGTATGGTAATCCTGTTCTGGAAGTTATGTTACTAGACCATGACGAACCTACGAACTATGAAGAAGCGATGGTGAGCCCAGATTCCGCAAAATGGCTTGAGGCCATGAAATCTGAGATGGGATCCATGTATGAGAACAAAGTGTGGACTTTGGTTGACTTGCCTGATGATCGGCAAGCAATTGAGAATAAATGGATATTCAAGAAGAAGACTGACGCTGAAGGTAATATTACTGTCTATAAAGCTCGACTTGTTGCAAAAGGTTTTTGACAAGTTCAAGGGATTGACTACGATGAGACCTTCTCACCCGTAGTGATGCTAAAGTCTGTCCAAATCATGTTAGCAATTGCCGCATTTTAGGATTATGAAATTTGGCAAATGGATGTCAAAACTGCATTCCTGAATGGATTTCTGGAAGAAGAGTTGTATATGATGCAACCAGAAGGTTTTGTCGATCCAAAGGGAGCTAACAAAGTGTGCAAGCTCCAGCGATCCATTTATGGACTGGTACAAGCCTCTCGGAGTTGGAATAAACGCTTTGATAGTGTGATCAAAGCATTTGGTTTTATACAGACTTTTGGAGAAGTCTGTATTTACAAGAAAGTGAGTGGGAGCTCTGTAGCATTTCTAATATTATATGTGGATGACATATTGTTGATTGGAAATGATATAGAATTTCTGGATAGCATAAAAGGATACTTGAATAAGAGTTTTTCAATGAAAGACCTCGGTGAAGCTGCTTATATATTAGGCATCAAGATCTATAGAGATAGATCAAGACGCTTAATTGGACTTTCACAAAGCACATACCTTGACAAAGTTTTGAAGAAGTTCAAAATGGATCAAGCAAAGAAAGAGTTCATGCCTGTGTTACAAGGTGTGAAGTTGAGTAAGGCTCAATGCCCGACCACTGCAGAAGATAGAGAGAAAATGAAAGATGATCCCTATGTTTCAGCCATAGGCTCTATCATGTATGCAATGCTGTGTACCAGACCTGATGTGTGCCTTGTTATAAGTCTAGCAGGGAGGTACCAAAGTAATCTAGGAGTGGATCACTGGACAACGGTCAAGAACATCTTGAAATACCTGAAAAGGACTAAGGATATGTTTCTCGTTTATGGAGGTAACAAAGATCTCATCGTAAACGGTTACGTTGATGCAAGCTTTGACACTGATTCAGACGATTCTAAATCGCAAACCGGATACGTGTTTACATTGAACGGTGGAGCTGTCAGTTGGTGCAGTTCTAAATAAAGTGTTGTGGCGGGATCTACTTGTGAAGTGGAGTACATAGCTGCTTCGGAAGCAGCAAATGAAGGATTCTAGATGAAGGAGTTCATATCCGATCTAGGTGTCATACCTAGTGCATCGGGTCCAATGAAAATCTTTTGTGACAATACTACTGCAATTGCCTTGGCGAAGGAATCCGGATTTCACAAGAGAACCAAGCACATCAAGAGACGCTTCAATTCCATCTGGGATTTAGTCCAGGTGGGAGACATAGAAATTTGCAAAGACACATACGGATTTGAATGTTGCAGACCCGTTCACTAAGCCTCTTCCACGAGCAAAACATGATCAGCACCAAGGCTCCATGGGTGTTAGAATCATTACTGTGTAATCTAGATTATTGACTCTAGTGCAAGTGGGAGACTGAAGGAAATATGCCCTAGAGGCAATAATAAAGTTATTATTTATTTCCTTATATCATGATAAATGTTTATTATTCATGCTAGAATTGTATTAACAGAAAACATAATACATGTGTGAATACATAGACAAACAGTATGTCACTAGTATGCCTCTACTTGACTAGCTCATTGATCAGAGATGGTTAAGTTTCCTAACCATAGACAAAGTGTTGTCATTTGATTAATGAGATCACATCATTAGGGGAATGATGTGATTGACTTGACCCATTCCGTTAGCTTAGCACCCGATCGTTTAGTATGTTGCTATTGCTTTCTTCATGACTTATACATGTTCCTATGACTATGAGATTATGCAACTCCCGTTTATCGGAGGAATACTTTGTGTGCTACCAAACATCAAAACGTAACTGGGTGATTATAAAGGTGCTCTATAGGTATCTCCGAAGGTACTTGTTGGGCTGGCATATTTCGAGATTAGGATTTGTCACTCTGATTGTTAGAGAGGTATCTCTGGGCCCTCTCGGTAATGAAAATCACTTAAGCCTTGCAAGCATTGCAACTAATGAGTTAGTTGCGAGATGATGTATTACAGAATGAGTAAAGAGACTTACCGGTAACGAGATTAAACTAGGTATTGAGATACCGACGATCGAATCTCGGGCAAGTAACATACCGATGACAAAGGGAGCAACGTATGTTGTTATGCGGTTTTACCGATAAAGATCTTCGTAGAATATGTGGGAGCCAATATGAACATCCAGGTTTCGCTATTGGTTATTGACCGGAGACATGTCTCGGTCATGTCTACATAGTTCTCGAACCCGTAGGGTCCGCACACTTAACGTTTCTATGACGGTTATATTATGAGTTTATATGTTTTTATGTACCGAAGGTTGTTCGGAGTCCCGGATGTGATCCTGGACATGACGAGGAGTCTCGAAATGGTCGAGACATGAAGATTGATATATTGGAAGCCTATGTTTGGATATCGGAAGTGTTCCGGGTGAAATCGGGATTTTACCGGAGTACCGGGAGGTTACCGGAACCCCCGGGGGCTTAATGGGCCTACATGGGCCTTAGTGGAAATAGATGGCAGCAAGGGGAGTGTGGGGCACGCCCCCAAGGCCCAAACTGAATTGGTTTAGGGCAAGGGGGGCCGGGCCCCTCTTTCCTTCTCCCCCTTTCCCTTTCCTTCCCCCTCTCCTACACCTACTAGGAATAGGAGGAGTCCTAATCCTAGTGGGAGTAGGACTCCCCCTTGGCGCGCCTCTCCCTGGCCGGCCGCCTCCTCCCCTTGCTCCTTTATATACGGGGGCAGGGGGCACCCCATAGAACAATTAATCGTTTAATCTTTTAGCTGTGTGCGGTGCCCCCCTCCACCATAGTCCACCTCGATAATACTGTAGCGGTGCTTAGGCGAAGCTCTGCGTCGGTAGAACATCATTATCGTCACCAGGCCGTCGTGCTGACAAAACTCTCCCTCAACACTCGGTTGGATCGGAGTTCGAGGGACGTCATCGGGCTGTACGTGTGCTGAACTCGGAGGTGTCGTACGTTCGGTACTTGATCTGTCGGATAGTGAAGATGTACGACTACATCAACCGCGTTGTGCTAACGCTTCCGCTTTCGGTCTACGAGGGTACATGGACAACACTCTCCCCTCTCGTTGCTATGCATCACCATGATCTTGCGTGTGCGTAGGATTTTTTTTGAAATTACTACGTTACCCAACAAATACATCATCCCGCAAGTAACTCATTAGTTGTAATGCTTGCAAGGCTTATAGTTATGTGCATTACCGTGTGGGCCCAGAGATACCTCTCCGACAATCGGAGTGACAAATCCTAATCTCCAAATATGCCAACCCAACAAGTACCTTCGGAGACACCTGTAGAGCACCTTTATAATCACCAAGTTACGTTGTGACGTTTGGTGGCACACAAAGTGTTCCTCCGGTAAACGGGAGTTACATAATCTCATAGTCATAGGAACATGTATAAGTTATGAAGAAAGCAATAGCAACAAACTAAACGATCAAGTGCTAAGCTAACAGAATGGGTCAAGTCAATCACATCATTCTCCTAATGATGTGATCCCGTTAATCAAATGACAACTCATGTCTATGGTTAGGAAACTTAACCATCTTTGATTAACGAGCTAGTCAAGTAGAGGCATACTAGTGACACTCTGTTTGTCTATGTATTCACACATGTATTATGTTTCCGGTTAATACAATTCTAGCATGAATAATAAACATTTATCATGAAATAAGGAAATAAATAATAACTTTATTATTGCCTCTAGGGCATATTTCCTTCACCCCCTAGGCGCGTGCCCCTGCCTCGTGGGCCCCTCGGTGGCCCTCTGTCGGTGTCAAAACCTGCGGATCTCGGGTAGGGGGTCCCGAACTGTGCGTCTAAGGCGGATGGTAACAGGAGGCAGGGGACACAATGTTTACCCAGGTTCGGGCCCTCTCGATGGAGGTAATACCCTATGTCCTACTTGATTGATCTTGATGATATGAGTATTACAAGAGTTGATCTACCACGAGATCGTAGAGGCTAAACCCTAGAAGCTAGCCTATGATTCTGATTGTTTTTGTCCTATGGACTAAACCCTCTGGTTTATATAGACACCAAAGGGGGCTAGGGTTACACAGAGTCGGTTACAAGGGAGGAGATCTACATATCCGAATTGCCAAGCTTGCCTTCCACGCAAAGGAGAGTCCCACCCGGACACGGGACAAAGTCTTCAATCTTGTATCTTCATAGTCCAACAGTCCGGCCAAAGTATATAGTCCGTCTGTCCGAGGACCCCCTAATCCAGGACTCACTCAGTAGCCCCTGAACCAGGCTTCAATGACGATGAGTCTGGCGCGCAAATTGTCTTCGGCATTGCAAGGAGGGTTCCTTCTTCGAATACTCCATAGAAGATTTTGAACACAAGGATCGTGTCCGGTTCTGCAAAAAAAATTCCACATACCATCGTAGAGAGTATAATATTCCCACAAATCTAATCTGCTGACAACTTTTCATAACGTGACATCACGCCATGGCCCGGTCATTATTCGAACCGTTTTTCTCAACCAGCTACTACGTGTATTGCGAGGCGGTTTTCTGGGCACGTCTTGTCGAAGCAGAGATGGTGTCCCCTTATCACAGGATTCTCATCAATAGGGTGTGGGTAACCCAATCGTGCCATCAATTACGGTGCTTGGGGAATAAGCGAATTTACCAGGCAGGTGGGGAGGCGCATAGCTTCTTCCGCCCTTATAAAGGGACAAGGACTCCTCCTTTTCACCCACGCCTTCTTCTTCCCTGCGCATCCATTCTTGCGCACTCGAGCTCCAGCGCCCAAGTTCGCATTTTCTCCGTAAAACCACTCCAAACATGTCCGGAGCAGGAGGCAAGTGGATGGTCTCCTCCGTTACAGAGGAGAACATTGCGAAGCTCCGGGAAGTCGGATACCTGGCTGCAAACATTGCGCACCGTCTCCCAGACGAGGGGCAGATCGTCCCTACTCCAGGACCCCATGAGAGGGTTGTATTCCTCCCCCACTTCGTCCGCGGGCTGGGATTTCCCCTCCACCCGTTCGTCCGAGGGCTCATGTTCTACTATGGGCTGGACTTCCATGATCGGGCCCCCAATTTCATCCTCAACATTTCGGCGTTTATTGTCGTGTGCGAGGCCTTCCTCCGCATCAAGCCCCACTTCGGCCTATGGCGGAAGACCTTCAACGTGAAACCGAAGGTGGTGGTCAGCCAGCAAGCGGAGTGCGGAGGCGCCATGGTGGGCAAAATGCCTAATGTCACCTGGCTCGAAGGCTCCTATGTGGAGACCGTGAAGGGGTGGCAATCAGGGTGGTTCTACATCACCGAGCCACGCGACACCAACTGGGCGGCGGCCCCCGAATTTTGATCCGGCATCCCCACGCGGCTCACCTCCTGGAAAGAGAAGGTCCTATCCTGGGGTTCATCGGTGGAGCTGACCGGACTCCAAAACTGCGTAAGAAATATGATAAGCAAGAAAATCAAGCTCGTCAACGTGGTCCAGGTCATGCTCTTCCGCTGGATCCTTCCGTGTCAAGGACGGACATTCAATATGTGGGAGTTCGACCCGGCTAAGCACCAGACGTTGCGAGAGCTTTTTGACACGACACACCAAGACGTCTAGAGGGTGCTATTCAAGGCCGTCGAGGTACCTCCTCCCCTTACCGAGGATCGCGGACTCAGCGTAAAGCGCCCTGCCAATCCGGTAAGCTCTTTATATCTCATAAGATGTTTCTTTCCCCGGTATAATCATGTGGGGGATCTAAGCCTCCATGCCATTTAACAGGAATGGGTCGCGACAGCGGAGCAGATCGACTGTCCGACCCCACTGCCCGAGGATCCAGCAGGTGCTCTCTTAACGGAGATGCTGACTTCGGCGCCCTATGAGGCGCCGGAGAAGAAGGCCACAGGGACCAGGAAAGGTCTCCAGCGCAAGGTCATATCAGAATCATCGTCCGATAACACTGTCGGGGGTTTGGTGCGACATATGCCAAATGATGGCTTATCATGGTGGGGGCGAGTAGAACGTCGCCGGTGCCTGGAAACGGGATGAGGCGAAGGCATGCATGTCGGCGAATCTTACCCAGCTTCAGGGCTCTCCGGGGAGATAATACCCCTACTACTGCTCTGCTGGGTCTCCGCATGATCACTATGGCAAAGTGTTTACACGGTTGCCCCTTGAGCTGTTTTCTGGTGGTAGGAGAGGGCGAGGCTAGCTCTCTCCCTTCTATATGATCTGTTCTAGAGCTAATGGGTTCCAACCCTTTGCATGGGTGCCCTGGGGGGTTTATATAGGCCTACCCCCCAGGGGTACAATGGTAATCCGGCTGGACACGGGCACAGCCGTCAGTGCCTCTGGCCTCCGTCTTCTCTGCTAACTGCTGGGGCCCGCCGACTGGCGGGCCCCGCCGACTTGCCTGGTACGGAGCCGACAGGCCGCGTCCGCCGCGGGCGGGTCTTGCTGGCTGCTGATTACTGTAGCCATGCTTCTGATGACGCGAGCTTGACTAGGAGGTCGTGGCGACAGCCCCGCCGCCTAGCGGGCGATCACTATTGCCACTCTCCATCACATCTCGATTAATGGCGTGTGGGCCCCGGGGGAGGGCTCGGCCGACTCCCAGGGGCCGACTCCCGGCGGACCTGACTGGTGGTCCTCTTGCCGTCTCCTGGGGTCTCACTGACTGGTGGGCCCGTTGCCTCTGGGCCATACAGACAAGCCGTCGTGGGTGCAGGATTCGGTCCTGCGATGCTGATGTCAGGGCCGGCATGGCTACAGTGCCACGCCGCACGGAGATCTTCCGGGGTACGGCGTGTTGTGGCCATGCCTACCCTTGGTAAGGGGCAGGAGCGGGCTTCATTGTTGCCACTCCCCTGCCCTGTCCCACTTGATGAGGTCGTGAGGGGTGTTGGAGTCGCAGGCTGACTCCCCAAAGCCGGCTTCTCTGGAAGTCGCCAATCAGGAGTCGGCTTTCCCTGAAGCCATCCCTGGGACTCGGCCGTGAGTGGTCAGTCGGCCATCTTGCCGTTGACTTCTCGAAGGCGGCTCTTCGTCCTGGGGTCTTGAGGGGCGCAGCCTGCCCCGATGTCTTGAAAGGTTCTGGGGTTCGGGTTGGCCTACCCGTGGCCCATTACTCCGACAGTAGTCCCCGAAGCTGGTGAGGCGCCGCGGATGATCGGTCGAGAAGCCTCAGCAGTTTCTCTTTCCGGGTGCTCAACACATGGTCTTTGATTGACTTCTGCCGGGCCAACTAGAAGGAGTTGGACTCGCTCAATTCGGACTTACTCGATATTTCGAACGTCGTGGCGGGATCCAAGTAGCGTGCTAGCTAAGCCTCCAGCCGCCACCCGTTCTAGGCCTGTCTTGCGATGACACGTGGCTGGGCCGTCCTACCAGCCTACGCGCATGATGGGACAGGCCCATAGGCGGGGCCCGCCACTACCGCACCTCGGCGCCCGAGCGGATCTGCTGCGGCCCCGGCGGACGGTTGGGATTCCTGTGGAGTTATTGCACGCAGTAACTTTATCGTGGAACGTGGGGGTCGTGGAGCCGTGGGCACAGTAAATCCCCACGTCCGCCCCCTCGGCTTTGCAGCCCACGGGGCTATAAGTAGGGGGAAGAGGGGGGCACGCGCACCCCTCCTTCCCACCACTCCTCGCTTTCTTCCTTCTCACTGCTCGTCGCTCTCCTCCTCCTTCTTCTTCTTCTTTGCTCCGCCGTGCTCCCAAGCTCTGGCGAACGCCGCGGCGATCAGCTCGCGATGAGTTCTTCCTCCGCCGCCGCGCCTCCCCTGGTGCGCTCCGGCACTTGGGACGGTTCCGAAGTTCACAACGACCACATCGAGTTCCTTCGCCGGACTCGTCGGCTTCCCGGCGAGGATCACGTGTGGGTGCGCCTTGCGCCGAAGGGGGAGATTTCCCCCGCGCCGCAGGAGGGTGAGCGGGTCATCTTCCGCTTGCACTGCTTGCGCGGGTTGGGGCTGCCGGCGAGCAGTTTCTTCTGATCTTTCCTGGAGTTCTACGGCCTCCAGCCGCACCACCTCACCCCCAACACAGTGGTGCTGTTGTCCGCCTTCGTGGCCTTGTGCGAAGGCTTCCTCGGAGTCCTCCCCACCCTCGAGCTTTGGGGGGAGTTCTTCTTCTCCAATCTTGGCACCCAGGCCGCGGGGGTGCCGGCTCAGTGCGGCGCTTTCATCGCCGTGCGGAGGTCGGGGGCCGACAATCCCTTCCCCTCCATCTCGCTGATAAATTCGGTGAAGATGTGGCAGAGATCCTACTTTTACGTCAGGAGCATCTCCGCGAGGGGGGACTGGGTCAACCTGCCGACTTTCGAAGCCGACCCGCCGGCTGGGCGACTGCCCAACTGGTCGTACCGGGCCAAGTCGCTGACGCCTGCGGGAGCCGGCGCCATCGCGCGACTCCGAGTGCTGACGCAGTCGGAGGGTTTGACTGGTCCAGACCTATTGGCCGCCTTCGTGGCACGCCGAGTTCTCCCACTCCAAGGCCGCCCCCACATGATATGCCAAATGAGCGGGCACCGCGACCCGAGTCAGATGTGCACCAAGGACATGCCTCACGAAGAGGTGGCCTTCATGGTGAACTACCTCTCGGATAGCAAGCTCCTGGAGGATTGGCAGTTCGGCAAGGAGCCGTACCCCCACGCCAACCCTCCGCCCGTGGTGAGTTGCCTATCCTTTCTTTCTTTGGATTGTCTTCTCTCTCACTGAGTTTGTTTTGACCAGTCGGCTTTGGTCAGAATCCCCTCCTCCACCCGCCAGCTGGCACCTCGGGGCCTGCCCGTGAGTTCCTCGCCGACCGAGCGGAGAGCAATGTTGACGACCCCGATTTGGGGGCGGCGGCTCTGGAGGACAACGTCGAGGGAGGAGGAGGAACACCAGGCGACTTCAGGCCTTCGGCCACTTTCGTCGACTGGCCTGACGACGACGCCAAGGGAGAAGTCGCCCCCCCCCCCGCCATCGGCCAGGAGCCAGCCAGCCTGGCGTGGGCTCTTCTGCCGCGCCGGGTGCTCCAGGCGGCGGGAAGAAGCGCAGGGCCGTGCCTACCTTGTTCGGTAGTCGGCCGAAGAAACCCAAGGGTTCGGCTGCGGCGACCCGGCGGGACAAGGCAGCCGCGAAGGCCATCCGCTTCCGGAAGGAAGTGAAGAAGCCACCATTGGTCTCCGCGTGAGTATTCTGTCTCAATGCTTTATTCTTTCTTTGTGGCTTTGTCTGAGTCTTTGCTTGCTCCCCTTGCTTCAGGGCTCCCCTCACTCTTGAGAGGGTCACCGCCGCCTTCGTCATGGGGTCAGCGGAGACGTCCGCCACCACTCGGCGGATTGACCCCGCTGCTGACCTCCGGGAGGCGACGGAGCGGAATGCGCAGGAGAAGCGCAACGAAGAAGAGGCCGTTCGCCTGGAGAAGGCGGAGGCCGACAGGGCGGAGGCCTCTGCCAAGAAAAAACTGGCGGAGGCCGAAGCCGCCGCCGCGACGAAGCGGCAGGCTGAGGAAGCCGCACGCCGCCAATCGGCGGTGTTTGTCACCCTGTTGAACTCTGCACCGCCGCCTCCGGAGTTCACGGGGCAGACTGGGGAAGCCGGCGGTGAGAACCCCGTCGTAGAGAGGGAAGGCGGCGACCCCTCTATGCCGGACGTGATTGTTCCGCCGCCGCCTCCGCCGCCGTCTGCGAGTGCGCAAGGGGAGCAGCCAGCGGACCATCCGGTGCCGCCAACCGAAGACGAGGCCGTGGCGAGGCTGCTCCTCCGAGTCGGCTCGCCAACGCGCCGCCTTCTGGAGAAGGCGACTTCGGCGCCCCGCCCCCTGGAAGCCGGCACCGCCAGCTCGGCGATCCCAGACGCCGAAGCGACAAGCGCCGCGCCCATTGGGTGGGTGGGAGGAGGCGGCACAGGGCCGCTGAACCAGGCGCTCCTGGACGTCCAGGCGAAGCTTCGCGCTGAGGGCGACGCTCTCCAGAGTTGCACCAAGGCATTCCTGGCGTCGCGGGTAGCCGTCCGGGTATGTTTTTTCCTTTGGTCTTTGTTTTCTTGTTCCTCTCTGTAGGGGCGCGCGCCAGCGCACCCACTGGGTGTAGTCCCCGAGTTTCGGGCTGGCTGCTGAGCAGGCGGCTCAGAACTCCAATTGATGAACTCTGGGTATTAACTTTTTGTCTGAAACGTTTGGCGCAGGATTACCACAACCTCCGCGTCACTGCCTTCAACCGTAATGTTGAAGAGCTGGGCAAGCGGACCGCCGATTTGTCGGAGAGCCGGAGTAAGTCCTTTTCCTTCTTTCCGGGGGCGCGCTGGCGCACCCGCGGGCTGTAGTCCCCGAGATTCGGGCCGACTGCTGAGCAGTCGGGCCGGATCTCCCCGGTGACCTTCTTTACTTGATGACTTAACGCCTTCTTTCTTCCTTCTTTTCAGGATCCAACACTTCTCTTCAACAGCAGCTGAGCGACGCCCAACTCCGCTTTGCGCGCCAAAGAGGAGGAGTGCGGCAAGCTCGCCACGGAGCGCGACCTGCTGGCCACTCAATTGGCAGAGCAGAAGGAGCTACTTGTGAAGACGCAGAGGGAGGCGGAGGAGACGGAAACCGCCCTCCTGGCCAAGTTCGCGAGCGAGCGCTCCTCCTGGTCTGACAAGGAGGCGATGCTGGCCTCCGGCTTCCATGAGATTGAAGACATCATTGATGGTGGGTTTCTTTACTTTCTTTCTTCGAGCTGCCGATTTAAGTCGTGCCGACTTCTGGTTTTTGACTTGCTTCTTTGTTTCTTCCTGTCTTTGCAGACTTCTTTCCTAGGCAGTCGCAGGCCGCCATCCAAGCCATCGAGGCTGACCGTGAAGGTCGGAGGGCGGAGGGTGCAGAGATTGCCGCCAACGCCCCCCGAACTCTTGACGAGCACATCCTGAGCATCGAGGCTCGCCTTCGACCGGCTCATCGGATGTTGCGCCGGCTTCAGCGTGTCGGTGCCCAGGCGATTGCTGCCCTGTGGCCGGATATGCAGGCTCCGCGCACCCCCAGCCTGACGGACGACTGGCTAGAGGTCACGGCTGGTCGTCTTGAGGCCTGGAAGGGCTCTTCGGCCCGAGCTGGAGCATGCCGGGCCTTGGAGTTCGTCAAGGCATGGTATCCGGGGCTGGATCTAGACCGGCTGGCCACGCTTCGGTCAGAGGCCCAACCGGAGCTGGCAGCTGCGGAAGACGCCCTCGTCAAGCGTGCTATGGCGATCGCCGAGTACACCGACACCAGTATCTTCATCCCCGAGCAGTCTGAAGACGGCGAGGAGGTACCGCCGGAGTGGTTTGGGACGAACCCAGACTACGGCAAGGACTCGGTGGAGGTGATTGGCTGCAGCATCGAGGAGGAGGGCGAGGCGGAGGACGGAGGCGAGGCGGAGGCACCAGAAGACGGAGCAGACGGCCAACCTCAGCTCGACCGCACCTCCAGCAATGAGCCGCGCGGGACCGAGTCGACTGCCGTCGGAGGCGATCAAGCTGAGACTACCCAGCCGGCCGCTCCAACGTCTGACGCTGCCGCCTCCTTCGACCCTCCGAATCCGTCTGCTGCTTCCTAAGTTGCCGCTTTTTCTTTATTTTATCTGCTTCAGTAGTCTTTGAAGAACTTGTTAATTCGCACAATTCCACCCGCGTGGTGTATTTTGAACTTCTGCTCGAAGATTCGGCCAAGGGCCTATGTTATGTAAATATATTTATCCGAGTTCTATCTTTTCTTGCTCATTGCTCTTTTGGCTTTTTTCCTTTGCTGCTTTCTCTTAGTTGCCTGCCTTGCCAATCGGACAGCCGCTCTGCGGACTGTCGCTGGATCAAATGCTTGGCTACTTTGAGAAGGCAAGTACTTAGCCATTTTTAAGAGTTTCTGAGCAAGTTAAATAGAAGGCGGCAATCCGACTATTCGAGAGTCGGTTTGCGAAAAAGGCTGGAAGCCGTCTTGAGCTATGTTTTATGCTTTGAGTCCTTAACCATTTTTCATGCGAACGCCCATTCTACCTTACCTCTACCCACCGTACAGTCGCTCTGCGAGCTGCGGCTTCTGACAGAAGACAGTTTAGGTGTTACACACTACTTGTCTGGCTGCAGGAAGCATTTCATAGTGCAAGGCAGCAAGTCCCCGGGCCGACTTGTCGAGCCCGGTGCCAAGCGGTATGACAAAGAGTAACATACTTGTAGGCATAATTTTTATCATACAGACAAAAGAGGGCAGTCCCCAAGCTCGTCTCGGGGGGGCCAAAGTCTTGGTACTTTAATACAAAAGGTAGCGTGGTACATACTGCATCAACTGTAAAATCTTCGGAGGAGATTTGCATTCCATGGCCGCTCTATCTCCTTGCTGGAGTCGTCCCTCTTGAGTGCTCGGAGCTTCTGAGCATCAATCAGGTAGTAGGAGTCATTGCCCAATACTTTGCTGATGATGAAAGGGCCTTCCAAAGGCGCCGACAGCTTGTGCTGGTCGGCTGTTCGCTGGATCAGCCGGAGCACAAGGTCGCCTTCTTGGAAAGATCTTGGCCTGACCTTCCTGTTGTGGTATCGGTGCAGGCTTTGCTGGTAGATGCTGGACCGGCTGAGTGCCAATAGCCAGCCCTCTTCCAGCAGATTGACGCCGTCTTGTCGTGCTTCTTCTGCTTCCTCCTTGGTGTACATGGTGACTCGTGGGGAGTCGAACTCTATGTCCGTTGGGATGAGGGCTTCGGCACCATAGACGAGGAAGAAAGGTGTGAAGCCGGTTGACTTATTTGGAGTCGTGCGCAGACTCCAGAGGACGGCTGGTAGCTCATCGAGCCAGCAGCCAGCCGAGCGCTCCAGAGGCTCGATCAGCCGGGGCTTGATGCCGGACAGGATGAGGCCGTTTGCTCACTCCACCTGGCCGTTTGACTATGGATGGGTGACAGACGCTAGGTCCGGTCGGATGCCCTGTGTTGCGCAGAAACGGGCCAAGGCGCCTTTGGCGAAATTTGTGCCATTGTCGGTGATGATGCTGTGTGGTATGTCGTACCGAATTGTGATATCGACGATGAAAGTCACGACAGTTGGACCGTTTAGCTTCTTGATTGGCTTCGCTTCTATCCACTTGGTGAACTTGTCCACTGCGACAAGTAAGTGAGTTAAGCCACCTTGTGCTGTCTTGAATGGTCCCACCATGTCTAGACCCCAAACTGCGAAAGGCCAGGCAATGGGGATGGTCTTGAGTGCGGAAGCTGGCTGGTGCGGCTTGGAGCTGAACTTATGGCACCCTTTGCATTTTTGGACCAACTCCTTGGCCTCTTCCAAGGCAATTGGCCAGAAGAAACCGTGTCGAAAGGCTTTGGCGACGAGTGCTCTTGAAGCCGCATGGTGGCCGCACTTGCCTTCATGGATGTCTTTGAGAATCGCTTGGCCTTGCTCTGGCTCTACGCAGCGCTGGTAGACACCAGTGACGCTGCGCCTGACCAACTCTCTGTTGACTATGGTGTAGGCTGCCGCCCGGCATTGTATTTGCCGAGCTGAGGTCTCATCAGTCGGCAGCTCTTTGTTCACCAGGAATTTGAGGATGGGCTGGGCCCATGAGGGTGCTGCTATTTCTTCGACTGCCAGAACTGCGACTTGGACGAGGGCGGTTGGGCTGGGAGGTGGCGTGTTGCAGTCAACAGCCGCTTGCTGGGTTAATGAAGTCCCCAGGCCGACTGGCGCGACCCTTGGGCCGAGTTCTGGAGTCTTCGAGTCCACCGTCGCGGTCCCCGGGCCGGGTTCGACTGTGGTGGCTTTGGAGTCATCCGCCAAAATCCCCGCACCGACTGCCGGAGCTCTGGAGTCGGATCCGACGTCTTCGGGAGGAGCCGGCACAAAAATGGAGTCTGATTCTGGTGAAGGCTTGACAGACGGCTTGAGGAGGCGCTGAAGGGCGACGCCAGATGGTATTGCTTGGCGGGTAGAGCCGATTCGTGCCAAGGCGTCTGCTTGGTCGTTGTCGTTTCTTGGCACATGGAGGAACTCGCACCCTTCGAAATACCCGCTGAGTTGCTGTACGAGGAAACGGTAACTCGCCATGTTTGCGTCTTTCACGTCCCAATCGCCAGATGACTGCTGGACCACTAAGTCCGAGTCGCCATAACACAAGATCCGGCGGATGTCAAGTTCTTTGGCAAGCCGGAGCCCGTGAATGAGCGCTTCATACTCGGCGACGTTGTTGGAGGCGGCAAAATGGATTTGTAGTGCATATTTGAGCTTGTTGCCTTTAGGAGAGGTGAGGACGACGCCGGCTCCCAAGCCGGTGCGCATCTTGGAGCCGTCGAAATGCATCCGCCAATGGGTGGAGTCAGGCGCTGGAGGTAGGTACCGGGTCTCGGCCCAGTCGACGAGGAAATCGGCCAGTGCTTGTGACTTGATAGTGGTGCGGGGCTGGTAGTGGATGGTGTAAGGAGCCAGCTCTATGGCCCACTTGGCCACTCGGCCAGAAGCATCTCGGCTACCAATGATCTCGGCAAGTGGGGCCGTGCAGACCACCGTGATTGGATGCTCTTGAAAGTAAGGCTTCAATTTCTTGGCAGTAAAGTGCACGTCGTAGCACATCTTCTGGTAGTGGGGGTAGTTCTGCTTGGAGGTCGACAGTACCTCGCTCAGGTAATACACCGGTCTCTGGATAGGTAGCGCCTTGCCTTCCTCCTTGCGTTCCACAACAATGACCGTGCTGACTACTCGGCTGGTGGCGGCGATGTACAGGAGCATAGGTTCCTTGGGAGTCGGAGCCGCCAGGACGGGTGGAGCAGTCAGCATCTTCTTCAACTGGTGAAAAGCTTCGTCCGCCTTATGGTTCCACTTGAAAAAAGTTGTCTTCTTCATGAGTTGGTATAAGGGGAGAGCTTTCTCGCCCAGCCGACTGATGAATCGGCTGATGGACGCCAAATAGCCGGTGAACTTTTGCACATCCAACAGTCGGCTGGGTACCTCCATTCTCTCAACGGCCTTGATTTTTACTGGGTTGCATTCTATGCCGCATTCAGAGACCAGGAAGCCAAGGAGCTGGCCCGCTGGTACTCCGAAGACACACTTCTCGGGATTGAGCTTGATCTGGAATCGGTGCAGGTTCTCAAAAGTCTCCTTGAGGTCTTCCAGCAGTGTTCCATGCTTTTCTGTCTTCACCACCACGTCGTCCACGTAGACGTGGGCGTTCCTGCCGAGCTACTTGAGGAGGCACTTCTACATGCAACGCTGAAAGGTGGCGCCGGCATTCCTTAAGCCGAACATCATGGTGAGGTAGCAGAAGTCTCCAAATGGCGTGATGAAGGCGGTCTTCAGTCTGTCAGCCGGGTTCAGCTTGATCTGGTGATATCCTGGGTATGCATCCAAAAAACTCAATAGCTCGCATCCGGCTGTGGAGTCTATCACCTGATCGATTCTTGGTAGAGCAAATGGGTCCTTGGGGCAGGCCTTGTTGAGGCTCGTGTAGTCAATACACATTCGCCACTGCTTGTTCTTCTTCAGTACCAGGACCGGATTTGCTAGCCATTCTGGAAAGAACACTTCCATAATGAAGCCGGCTGCTAGGAGTCGGGCTATCTCTTCTCCGACAACTCTTCTCTTCTCTTCTGATAGGCGATGCAGGGGTTACCTGACCGGCTTTGCATCAGATCGGACATGTAACTTGTGCTCGGCGAATTTCGTCGGTACACCTGGCATGTCTTTGGGGGACCATGCGAAGATGTCCCGATTCTCACGGAGGAAATCGACGAGCTCGCCTTCCTATTTGCTGCCGAGGTTTGCACCTATGACGGCGTACCTCTCTGGGTGCTCTGGATCCAAGGGTATCTTCTTTGTCTCTTTGGCTGGCTTGAACGAACCCTCAGCCTCCGACTCTTTTGGGTTGGGCGATATCTCAGGCTGCTTGCCGGCCATCGCCACAACTCGCTCAAGGAGCCGCTTCTCGGCCGCGATTACCAGGGACTCGGCCAGCCGACTGCTCTCAGCCACGCAAGCAGACGACTTCCGGTAGTCGCCAGCCACAGTCAGAATTCCCCTGGAACTGGGCATCTTCATCTTGAGGTAGGCGTAGTGGGGGACCGCCATGAACTTGGCCAAGGCGGGTCGGCCAAGTAGCGCATGGTATGGGCTCTCAAGGTCCACCACCTCAAACCAAATAGACTCTCTGCGGAAGTGATCTTTGTCTCCAAAGAGGACGTCCATCAGGATCTTGCCGATTGGCGAGCAGGAAAGCCCAGGAACAATGCCGTGGAACACAGTTCGGCTGTTCTGAAGCTGTCTTTGCTTGATTCCTAACTTCTCCATGGTGTCCTTGTACAGGATATTGATGCTTCTGCCTCCGTCTATCAGAACTCGCGAGAAACGCGTGGCTCGTCTGTCCGTTGCAAAGGTGGCGTCCAGGACCAAGGCATAGGAGCCCGGACTCGGCATCACTTCTGGATGGTCGGCCCTGCTCCAGCTGATGGGCTTCTCGGACCAGTGCATGAACTCTGGCATCTCTGATGCTATGGCATTCACCTCTTGTCGCTGTAGTCGCCTACTGCGTCGATCATCAGCCACACTGGTGAACACCACGTAGGCTCCGTGCTCTTCAGGGTATTCGTCTTGTACTGCGCCGACTGGCCTGACAGCCGGCTGCTGGGGCGGAGGCGGAGGCGGCTGCCCAGCAGGCGGGGGAGGCAGGAGGTCGTCTCCCTTAGCGATCCTGGTGAGCCAGTGGCACTTTTGGGTGGTGTGATTCGACGGCTTCGCACCGCTATGGAACTTGCAAGGTCCATCCAGGGTCTGCTCATAGGAGAAGGCCGACAACCAGTTTGGCTTGCCGCCTTTCTGTCGCTTGGGCGGAGGCTTCTCATCTGGCTGCTGGGCTTCAACGGTCGCGATCTGCCGGCTGCTGGAAGCCGGCTGCGGGGCCTTGCGCTTGTGGTCGCCCTGCTGTTGTCGCCGGCTGGCGTCTCCCGCTGGAGTTCTTCGAGCTTGCGGGGCCACTTTGCCAGTTGTGTTGATTTGAATCTCCGCCTTCATGGAGGAGTCGGCCGTGGCGTACTTGTCCGCTATGATCAGCAGCTCGTCGAGGGTTTCTGGCTCGTCACAGAGGAGCTTGTGCTTAAGGAGGGTGCCTTCTCTGCACCCGGCTGTGAAGTACTCGATGGCCTGCACCTCGTGCACGCCCTCATAGGAGTTCCGAAGCTCGGCCCAACGCGTGAGGTAATCGCGAGTCGACTCGTCGGGGCCTTGCACGCACAAGGAGAGCTAACGGGGCTTGGGAGGACGCTTGTACATGTTGGTGAAGTTGCGGATGAACGCTTCGGTGAAGTCAACCCAGCTACTGATGCTGCGGGGCTTTAGGCTGTTCAGCCATGTCCGGGCCGTGCCCTGGAGCATGAGCGGAACGTACTTGACGGTGACACGCTTGTTGCCGTTTGCTATGCTGACAGCCGTGGAGTAGTCGACTAGCCAGTCTTCCGGCTTCATGGAGCCGGTATACTTGGGCGTGTCTCTTGGGAGCGTGAACCCTCTGGGAAAGGGCTCGTCTCGAATGCGGGGCCCGAAACAAGGCGGACCCAGCTCGTCTTCTTCTTCCAGCGCAAGGGATCGGTGAAGCCGGTCGATCCGGTGGCGGGCGTCATTCTCTCCAACTCCCTCTCGGCGGCCAAGGCGGTCACCGAGAGTCGGATGATCAACAGGCGGCGGGGAGACTCGCCTCTCCTTGCGAGGAGGGGGAGGCGGACAGTCGTCCCATCGTTCCACTGCCCTCGGGCGGCCATCTCGGTCGCGCTCTATGGTAATGCGAGTCCAACTGTGGCTGACAGCCGGCTCCTTGTCTCTTCTTCCTCGGGCGCCGCCAGTCAGCGTCTGAGACATCGCGCCTTGATCTTGGTGAAGGTCGTCGTTTGGCCGCTGCGGTGCCTCCGTGCGGCAGCCGGCCTCGTTCTGCGTGGCGGCCGCATTGAGGAGCCGCTGGACTCGCTCCATCATGAGGCGGCATTCTTCGCCCTCGAAATTGTCCAGCTCATCCACCGCTGCCTGGGCGGCTCGGATGTTCTCTGCTGGTGTAGCGTACACAGGGCGGCTTGCCCCAAACAGGTTGGCGATGGCTACGCCGCGCTGCTGGACCGCGCCAAGGCGGCTGGGCCCTGCCAGGGCTGGTGAGCTGCCGACGGCGCGATCCATCTCCCGCTGGTAGGCTTCTGACAAGTGCCTCATGCTGGCTAGCTTCTTTGCGCCTTCAACGAGCTAAAGGCGGCGCACCTCCAACGTCTCTGCGTCAGCATCTTCCGGAATGGGCGTAGTTAGGTCCTGTAGCGCCACGCCGAGTGAGTCGTGCGCTCCTCCGCCACGGAGCTCGTCATGACTGATGACTAGCACCTCGGTGACGGTGCTTCTGTCGCTCTCCGCGTGAGGGAGGGGTTCGTCGTAGACCACCACATTGGTGGGGAAGGTGTCGAGCGACGCGGTGTCGGAGTCGACCAGCATCAGGTCGGTGGAGCCCACAGACTCCAAGTCTACGGCAGGCTCGCCGAAAACGTGGAGTTGATCGAGGAGGCCCGCGAGGAGGCTCTCGGGGCCGACCGTGCCTGCGTTGGATGCAGGTTCGTCGGAGAGGCGGACCTCGCCGACAAGCTCGGCCAGGCAGCTGGCTACGCAGGCGATCTCAACCCCGCTTAGCGCGTCGGCGCAAACTCCGTCTGGCGTGCCTAGCTGGCTGCGCTCGCTAGGGAGAAAAAGGGTTTCCGTCCAGAATAGGTCTCCGGACAGCGGTGCACCAGGCCCCATGGTGGGCGCCAAATGTCGGGGGTTTGGTGCGACATATGCCAAATGATGGCTTATCATGTTGGGGGCGAGTAGAACGTCGCCGGTGCCTGGAAACGGGATGAGGCGAAGGCATGCACGCGGCGAATCTTACCTAGCTTCAGGGCTCTCCAGGGAGATAATACCCCTACTGCTGCTTTGTGGGGTCTCCGCATGATCACTATGGCAAAGTGTTTACACGGTTGCTCCTTGAGCTATTTTCTGGTGGTAGGAGAGGGCGAGGCTAGCTCTCTCCCTTCTATATGATCTGGTCTAGAGCTAATGGGTTCCAACCCTTTGCATGGGTGCCCTGGGGGTTTATATAGGCCTACCCCCCAGGGGTACAATGGTAATCTGGCTGGACACGGGCCCAGCCATCAGTGCCTCTGGCCTCTGTCTTCTCTGTCGACCGCTGGGGCCCGCCGACTGGCGGGCCCCGCTGACTTGCCTGGTATGGAGCCGACAGGCCGCGTCCGCCGCGGGCGGGTCTTGCTGGCTGCTGATTACTGTAGCCGTGTTTCTGATGACGCGGGCTTGACCAGGAGGTCGTGGCGACAGCCCCGCCGCCTACCGGGCGATCACTGTTGCCACTCTCCATCACATCTCGATTAATGGCGCGTGGGCCCCGGGGGAGGGCTCGGCCGACTCCCAGGGGCCGACTCTCGATGGACCTGACTGGTGGTCCTCTTGCCGTCTCCTGGGGTCTCACTGACTGGTGGGACCCGCTGCCTCTGGGCCGTACAGACAAGCCATCGTGGGTGAAGGATTCGGTCCTGCGGTGCTGATGTCAGGGCCGGCATGGCTACAGTGCCACGCCGCACGGAGATCTTCCGGGGTACGACGTGCTGTGGCCATGCCTGCCCTTGGTAAGGGGCAGGAGCGGGCTTCATTGTTGTCACTCCCCTGCCTCGTCCCACTTGATGAGGTCGTGAGGGGTGTTGGAGTCGCAGGCTAACTCCCCAAAGCCGGCTTCTCTGGAAGTCGCCAATCAAGAGTCGGCTTTCCCTGAAGCCGTCCCTGGGACTCGGTCGTGAGTGGTCAGTCGGCCATCTTGCGGTTGACTTCTCGAAGGCGGCTCTTCGTCCTGGGGTCTTGAGGGGCGCAACCTGCCCCGATGTCTTGAAAGGTTCTGGGGGTCGGGTTGGCCTACCCGTGGCCCATTACTCCGACAAACACTGAGGCACCCTCCTCCCACGAAAACAAGGAGGAGGAAGAGGAAAATTCTCCCCCCCCCCAGCCGGGGGAGACAAGAAAAGGAAGGCCGCCCCGTCAGGGGAAGCCGAAGGGTCCAAGAAGGGAAGGACTCTCCTTCCGGACTGCTCCACGGCAGCCACTTTTAGCGACGAGGAGTGGTTGCCCAGGAACAAGCCCCTGGCGAAGTCGTAAGTATCCGGATACCATAATAGCTCTTGGTATGTTGTATTTTATTATTTCTTATCATGCCGAACATGATCATGCAGCCCCTCCAGAGCCCGTATCGACGTATACTCTTCGGATGAGTCTTTGGACCCGTCGGAGATGAACAACGATTCACTCCCGACCGCCTCCTCCCCCCGCTCTATGGACGATGTCGAGGTGCTGTCTCGGAGGGTACCGAACCAAGGGGAGGCAGTTCTGGAAGCACCCGAAGGCGACATTCCGGATGCTGGGCGCACGAGGGGCAAGACTCCCATGGGCTCTCACGCCGGGGGCAGCAAGCCTGTGCCGATGGCCTCTGTCCATCCAGGGTCATTGGACAATTTGTTGGAAGCGCTTAGCGGCGCTTCCATTGACGAAGAGCACTGCACTATTATGAGTGCGGTGGTCAAGAAGATTCAGTCCGCCAAAAGCGGACTGACTGAAGCCTGTGCTAGCCTCCTAACAGGCTTTGAGGTAAGTAATCAAATTGTGAGAAAATGTTACAGCATAGACAGTAGCCCCTGATGCTTTGTTTGGTGTTCGGAAGAAAGGCCGAACAGAGGGTCAAATAATAATCACAGGAGTCTAATCAGAATATGTCTATGTGAATAAGCAGGCTTCACTGCTGGCCACTGCCGCTCACACGGCAGAGGTCTCCGCACTGAAGCGGGACCCTGAGCGGTCCGAGGAAGAGCTCGGCCTTACCAAGAGGCAGCTCGAGGAGAACAAAGGTAAGTGATACCTCATCTGTTCATTGATAAAGAAAGAGGAAACTGGCTGTTAAATCACAGGAATGTCATGAATTTTACTAGGGGCCACGACCGAGGTGGCGACCCTGAAGAAGGCGCTGTTCGAGGCCGAAGGCAAAGCGGCCAAGGAGCGTGCCGAGCATGAGAAGAAAGAGGCCTGAGTTGGCGAGGTTCAGCAAGAGCTCCAGGAGTTTGTCAAGAAGTACGAGTCCCTGGAGCGTGACTCTAAGACGCAAGGGTCCTAGCTTGCGAAGGCCCTCGAGAACGCACAAAATGCTAAGGCCGAAGCCCAAAAGACCCTCCAGGACATTGAGGCGGTCAGGAAGATAGCGGCGGGTAAGGCATTCTTTATGCAAAGCAAGCATGTGAAAGAAACTTTCCTTTTAGTTACCCGAATTCGGAGCTCTCCAGGAGCGTTCACAGATCTACCCCGCAGTGTGTCGGATGCCACGGAATTCTACCGGGGCGAGGAAGGGAGCTCGACGGAGAAGTTGTTCTGGTCTCAGTATACTGGGACCGAACATCCGATGCCCTTGAGCGACCAGTTGAAGTAGTTGGTCGAGCTTCACAAGGCGGCCGAACTGGCCATGAAGGGCCTCATAGTCCGGATGTGGCCTGGCGAGCCCCTTCCCGGCAGCTATTTTGGCCTGGTAAGGCGGCTTGTAAATGCCTGTCCCCAGCTTGAAGTCATAAAGCGGTCCGCCTGCATTAAGGGTGCGCACAGGGCTTTTGCCCGGGCGAAAGTGCACTGGGGGAAGATGGACGCCAAAAAGCTGGTGAAGGAGGGGCCACCGGAGGGCAAGGAGCATCGCCACCCCAAAAAGTATTATGACAGTGTCCTGAAGGGTGCTTGCCTTGTGGCAGATGAATGTGCCAAGGATGTGATATTTGAATGAATGTACTCTTTGATCCTGTAATATGAAACGAGTTTATGTGCGCTATGTAATGCTTGTTAATTTAAAATATTACCTTATGTGCGGCCGTTTATAAAATTTGAGAGTTGGCCAGTCGTCGGCTTCTGCCCCCATGTAACTAGTACTGAGGTGTTCGGGATAAACCTGATCACTCTTTATCCCAGTTTTGGGTCCTTCGAAGGAGGTGTTCAGCACAACGAACCAGGCAATCGGACTATAAGGCTTTATCACTCTCACTTAACCATAGAAATCTACAATTTTAAATTTTGGTGAAGCCCCTAGTATTCGGAAGGCCGAGCTTGGGGCGCTATGTACGCCTAAATCGGACAAGGCCGACTCCTCGCCCGAAGCGGAAAAAGTCTTTAAGGATTTGAGACCTCTCGAACAGCGACCAGCTCTCGCCGCATCATGACAGTCAGTTTTCGGCTTTCTCTACTGAGGTGCTCGTCCGGAAGAACCGGGACACAATCACAGTAGTTCTCCCAGTGCTACCTTAGCTGATAGAGCGGAATGTAAGGCACCAAAACATGGGAGCCGGGAAAACCCAACTATTGACCCAAGACATGATTCAGAGCTGATGCATATAATGCTATAAGTTCGGGGTGCCACACTGTCGAAAGTGTTCGGACTTTTCATGCCGTGTTATGGGGTAAACTGAAGCCCCTGGCGCACTGGTCATATCAGAATGTACGGGTGCAACTTGTCGTAAGTAAGAAGAGAAAAGGAAGAAAAGATAAAGGAATGCAATAATGAGCTGATGTTGTATATTGTTATTTAAATGATACGTTAAAGCGTATGTATACATTAGTGTAATAAGTAAAAAATAGGACTATTTGACATGTCCTATCCAAGGGCAAGCTGTGTGTGGGTATGTAAAATAGGTATAGTGATCGTTATCAGAGATCACCTGGGGATTCCCTTGTACGGCAAAGCTTCTTGCTTCCTTGGTGTTTCCTTCCCGTGACGGGTCCGATAATCAGACTACTGGAGAGGGCCTTTAGAGAGTAGGGGCCTAAAAGGAAGAAAATGTTAAAGGTATACGGGCCCTGAAGCGGTTGAGCCGCATTGTGGGATGTGTCGTGGCCGTGCCTCCGCCTATGCCCATGGTATCTTGAGTGCGTAATTATGTACGCGCGGCACTAATTTCACCGCTTGAATGTGACTAGGACGAAGGCCGAATTGCTAGGCGAGCTCTAAACATGCATGGCGATCCTCTTGCGGGGTACTCCGGACTCGCTTGAAGGTGTCCGGGGTCTTTTCGCTAAATTGGCGGTTTGCCTCATAAGGTTGCTTTGCGCTTCTGTTGCGAGGGCCGCGGTGTGTTCCTCCGTGCAGAGTGAGTGCTCTGTGTTTCCATCAACTGTTATAACCCCGCGAGGTCCTGGCATTTTGAGCTTGAGGTATGCATAATGTAGTACCGCATTGAATCTGGCAAATGCGGTTCGTCCGAGCAGTGCGTGATAGCCGCTGTGGAATGGGACGATATCGAAGATTAATTCCTCGCTTCGGAAGTTGTTCGGAGATCCTAAGACCACTTCCAGCGTGATTGAGCCTGTGCAACAGGCCTCTACACCTGAGATGACACCTTTAAAGGTGGTTTTGGTGGGTTTGATCCTCGAGGGGTCTATACCCATTTTGCGCACTGTATCCTAATAGAGCAGGTTCAGGCTGCTGCCACCGTCCATAAGGACCCGAGTGAGGTGAAATCCGTCAATGATGGGGTCAAGGACCAATGCGGCAGAACCGCCATGATGGATATTGGTGGGGTGGTCCCTGCGATCGAAGGTGATCGGACAAGAAGACCATGGGTTGAACTTTGAGGCGACTGGCTCCAACGCATAGACGTCCCTTAGTGCACGCTTCCATTCCCTCTTGGGAATATGGGTTGCGTATATCATGTTTACCGTTTTCACTTGTGGAGGAAATTTCTTCTGCCCTCCTGTGTTCGGCGGCCGGGGCTCCTCCTCGTCGTCGCTATGCAGCCCCTTTTCCTTGTTTTCGGCATTCAACTTGCCGGCCTGTTTGAACACCTAGCATTCTCTGTTGGTGTTGTTGGCTGGTTTATCGGGGGTGCCGTGAATTTGACACGAACGATCGAGTATGCGGTCCAAACTGGACGGTCTCGGATTGCTTCTTTTGAACGGCTTTTTCCGTTGACCGGATTTAGAGCCACTGAATCCGGCATTAATTGTCGTATCTTCGGTGTTGTCGCTGTTGTTGTGGCGCTTGTGCCTGTTACGACGTGGCCTGCTGTTGCTATCTTTGGCATCTGAATTGCCAGGGTTTCTTGATGTGTTGTTGCTGCGAGCCAGCCAACTATCCTCGCTCGCACAAAAGCGGGTCATGAGTGTCGTGAGGGCTGCCATGGATTTCGGATTTTCTTGGCCCAGGTGTCGGGCGAGCCACTCATCATGGATATTATGCTTAAATGCCGCTAAGGCCTCGGCATCCGGACAGTCGACAATTTGGTTCTTTTTAGTTAGGAACCGAGTCCAGAATTTCCTGGCTGATTCCCCTGGCTGTTGGGTTATGTGACTCAAGTCATCGGCATCTGGTGGTCGCACATAAGTGCCCTGGAAGTTGTCAAGGAATGCGTCTTCCAAGTTCTCCTAACTGCCAATGGAGTTTGCCGGCAGGCTATTGAGCCAATGCCGAGCAGGTCCTTTGAGTTTTAATGGGAGGTACTTGATGGCATGTAGATCGTCACCGCGGGCCATGTGGATGTGGAGGAGGAAATCTTCGATCCATACCGCGTGGTCTGTTGTGCCATCATATGATTCAATATTCACGGGTTTAAAACCTTCTGGGAATTCATGATCCATTACTTCTTCTGTTGGGGATATTACTGCTGGGCATAAACCGGCCTATCTGGGCCGGATCAACTTCATCAGTAGTTCAAGAGTGATAAAGCCCAAGAAGGCAGATGAGGGCCTAAGGCCCGTAGCCGGTTCAAGACTTGTAGCTATAAACCGGGATTTATATATAAACTTGTATTGTAAGTTAGGAATAAGGAGAGACCAACCTGGAATACGAATATCGATCGGTGTTGGGACTCTGTGAACCGACGGGTGTCACCCGTGTATATAAGGGGACGACCCGGCGGCGGTTCAAAGATAGACAACAACTCGAGACATAGGCGAAGCTTGTTTGCTCCGTAGTCATCGAAACCCCATCAATTCCATCACAACTAGACGTAGGCTTTTACCTTCATCGAAGGGGCCGAACTAGTATAAACTCCCTTGCGTCCCTGTGTCCGCTTTAACCCCTTCAAGCTAACCCGTCGCGATGGCTCCACGACTAAGTCCTTTCTTTAGGACATCTGCCGTGACAAAACCACGACAGTTGGCGCCCACCATGGGGCTATCGCATGATGGTTTCCGGTTCTTGGAGGGCAGCTTTGAAGGACTCGAGGTCTACGCTGTAGGCCGGATGACTAAGAGTCGTCGCGGCAAGTTCTACATCGACGACGCAGGTTGGGGCCCCAAGGCCGGCTCAATTGAGTACGGGTACCGGGTCCCCTTTGGTGGCATTCACGTTTTCATTGGCAAGATAGGTGAACCGGGCCCTGAGCCGGACATCTGCACCAACCTCGTCGAGACGGCTCAGCGTGCGCGATCCGCCCGGGTTAAACTGGCCATGAAGCGTGCCTTCGTGGGAGTCATCCATGGAGGAAGTTATGAGGATGGATCGGAATCTCGCGGCGATACCATCGTTTGTTCCGATGACGAGTCATCGACCGGAGAAACCGAATCTCTTTATCAGCTACAAGACGGCCGGACTGGGGGCTGTTCCGATGGCGACAGTATTCCGGACCCCTCTGATCTGCCCAACCGGGTTGGAATATTCATGACTGGCACACAAGCAGCGCTTCATTCTTCGACCGCTGCGGCAACAACCTCCGGTTCAGCAGCGGCGACGGCTGCCGGGGCAGGAAGCCCTGTGCGCCCGCTGGCTCAAGTTCTATCAGAGCTATTTGATGCATTGGCTGTGCTTATGGTGGAGGCTAATCCGGCGGATCAGGGCATTCACAACGCAGAGATTGCAAAAGTGAAGGAACAGATCACCCAGGCCAAGGCAGATCTGGCAGCTGAGGACACCAGGATGGCCACGGAGCGGGCCGCTTTAGACGCACAGGCCTATAGGCTCATGTTGGACCAGAGTGCGTCGCAGGAAGTCATGAGGAGGAAGTACCGATCCCGTTTGCCTCCGGTTTTTGAGGCCAGAGACCTTTTCAACACTCTAGGAGTAGGAACCGGCAATCCGCTAGAGGGAAACCAGGCAGAAGCTCCCGGGACCGGTGCACCGGTTCAGCCTCGTCAGATGGACCCGCCTCGTCAAAACACAGTTATACCTCAGGCTGTTTTAACACCTCCGGGTCACTACACCAACCCAATGGACAATCTCATTGCCGCTGCTGCACGGCTGGAGGCCATTCCAATTGAAGGTGATTCGCCGCAGGCAGTAGAGACGCGACGGGTCAAGGAGCTTCTGAGGACAGCTTTGGTCCAACAGGAAGCATACTCGTACAGCCGCGACCGGATCCACTCGACCCCCCGTCCAAGACGGAGCTATAGCAGACATATGGATGAACCGGCAGTGTCGAGTAACGAACGACGTGGAGCACCCCATGGCAACAACCCAACGGGTGGTGCTGATAACGCTTAGGAAGTGGTGAACCGGGCCCGAGCGCGCAGGGAGGCTGAGTTAGCCACACAACATCAGGCTCGGCAGCTCACGCCGGTTCGTCCAACCATCTCGATCGAACCTGGTGTTACTTCTAGTTCTTTGGGGGTGCCTTGCCTTATCCCCGCTTTACGCAATGTGCGCCTGCCCAAGGATTTCAAGGGCCCGTGCAAGGTACCAAATTACACGGTGGATTAGCCTCCAGAGACATGGGTGGAGAGCTATGAGATGGCCATGGAGATGCTTGATGTGGATGACGCGGCGTGTGTGAAATACTTCACCATGATGCTTGAAGGAACGGCCCGTACTTGGTTAAAAAGCTTGTCGGCTAATTCTATCAGTTCATGGGCCCAATTACGAGCCCGGTTTATCAGCAATTTCAAGGATACATGTAAACAGCCTATGTCGATAGTGGACTTAGCTGCATGCGTCCAGGAGGAAGGAGAATCAATGACTCATTGGGTGCACCGGGTTTGACAAGTGTTGCACTCATCAGACCGCATCAACGCTGACACCGCAGTATTAACCCTAGAAGGCAACTGTCAGTTTGGGCCCCTGAAGCTGAAGTTGGGACGGATGAAGCGTCATTGCACTGACATGGGGACCCTCATGGCCGCTTTGGTGAAATATGCTGATTCTGATAGTACCAAGGATCCCGAATCTGATGATGACAAGACAGGGAAGGGAAAGAGGAACAGCAACTCCAAAGGTCAGCAGCATCACTGGGCAGGCAATGGTGGTGGAGGCAAGCGTAAAGCGGATGGTAACATGGACTTTGTGGCTAATACCAACGCACAGGACAATGGCCAGCGACGCAAGGGTAAACCGAAAAATCGTAATGGGGTACCCAACCCTAACCCAGACCGCCTAAACTATCTGCTAAGCCAGCCCTGTCCAAGACATGGGACGAAGGAGGCGCCAGCAAACCACCTTTGGAAGGATTGCTTTATTATGCAGGTGTTCAAGAATTCTAATAATATATGGTATGATCACGAATCTGGCGGTGGCTCAGGATCCGGGCCGGGTTACGGTGGAGGAAGTTCCGGTTCAGGATTTAATGGTAATCCGGGCGGACATAATGGTCAAAATAGTCAGAACAACCAGGGTGGTTACAATCACCAGCAGCAACAGTCAGGTTACCAGAGCAACCCAAAGCAGTTGAGTATTGGGCAGTACCATGTCTTCACCACTAGCTTGGACAAGCGAGACCGGAAGGTTCAGAGGCGGGCGGTCAACTCTGTTGAACCGGCCATACCCTGTTATCTACGTTGGTCTGAACAGCCAATCATATGGAGCAGAGAGGATCACCCTCCCCAGGTCGATAATCCGGGTCAGTTGGCTCTGGTGGTAGTGCCTCAGGTGGGAGGTTACAAGTTCACCAAGGTGCTCATGGATGGAGGTAGCAGCATTAATATCTTGTACTATGAGACCTTCCGTCGTATGGGATTAACAGATAAAAATCTTAAACTGTCTAATACGGTGTTCCACGGTGTAGTACCTGGTAGATCAGCATATCCTGTTGGTAAGATAGCTCTGGAAGTGGCCTTTGGTGATGATCATGATTCCAGGTCGGAGACATTGATGTTTGAAGTGGTGAAAATCCAAAGTCCATATCACGCCCTATTTGGGCGACCGGCCTATGCCGAGTTTATGGCACGACCCTGTTATGTGTATTTGCAGCTCAAGATGTCGGGTCACAAGGGGACAATGACAGTTCACGGAAGCCGCAAAATCACTTTGGAGTGCGAGGAAGGTGATGCGGCCTATGTAGAGTCGGTGTGCCACCGAGGAGCTGAAGTATTATAAGGACAATGTTGATCCGGCGGACATGACTCCATTAAAGAAGCCAACTACGGAGCATGATCCGGCCCTGAAGTTCAAATCGGCAGCAGAAACTAAGCTTGTTGACTTTGTACCTGGCGATTCGTCCAAGCAGTTCAGCATCAGCGCTAATTTGGATCCGAAATAGGAAAGCGCGCTCATCGAGTTCATCCGTGAGAATCGGGACATTTTTGCATGGAAGCCCTCTAACATGCCAGGTGTACCGAGGCAACTCGCTGAGCACACCCTTAATGTGGATCCTAAATACAAACCGGTGAAACAGTTCCTCCGCCGGTTTAACGAAGAAAGACGCAAGGCAATTGGAGAAGAAGTAGCCAGGCTCTTAGCAGCTGGTTTTATTGTTGAAGTTTTTCACCCTAAGTGGCTTGCCAATCCGGTGCTGGTCCTTAAGAAAAACGGCACCTGGCGCATGTGTGTGGATTACACAGATCTTAATAAAGCTTGTCCAGCAGATCCTTTTGCCCTCCCCCGTATTGATCAAATTATTGATGCTACGGCGGCTTGTGAGCGTTTAAGTTTTTTGGATGCATATTCTGGCTATCATCAGATCAAAATGGCAGTTAAGGACCAGGATAAAATGGCATTCATAACTCCCTTTGGAGCCTTCTGCTATGTGTCTATGCCCTTTGGGCTCAAGAGTGCCCAGGCAACTTATCAACGTTGTGTGCAAAATTGTCTACACAAACAGATTGGCCGTAATGTACACGCCTACGTGGATGATATCGTGGTTAAATCCAGGGAGAAGGAGACTCTGATTGGTGATTTAAAGGAAACTTTTGATAACCTGAGGACATACAAGATGATGCTTAATCCGGACAAATGCGTCTTTGGTGTACCGGCGGGCAAGTTATTAGGCTTCCTGGTGTCCAATAGGGGAATTGAGGCTAATCCGAAGAAGATCACAGCCATCACCTCCCTGGCTAAACCGAAGTGTATCAATGATGTTCAACGCTTGGCAGGCTGGATTGCCGCGTTAAGCCGGTTTATCAGTTGTCTTGGTGAGAAGGCAATCCCGTTGTATCAGATGTTGAAGAAGACGGATCAGTTTGTCTGGAGTTCTGCTGCTAATGAAGCATTTGAGGACTTAAAGCGGCAATTGGCCAATCCGCCTGTGCTCGCCGCTCCCATTGACAAGGAGCCGTTACTGCTATATGTTGCTACTAATGCTCGGGCGGTCAGCGTGGCTATTGTGGTGGAGCGAAAGGAGACAGGTAAGGAGCATCCGGTTCAACGTCCGGTCTATTATATCAGCGAGGTGCTCATTGAGTCCAAGCAAAGATATCCGCATTGGCAGAAGCTGGTGTATGGAGTTTTTATGGCAAGCCGGAAGCTTAAACAATACTTCCAAGGGCATCCAATTACGATGGTCAGTTCTGCTCCTTTGGGGGATATCATCCAGAACCGGGAAGCAACTAGCCGGATTGCCAAGTGGGCTATAGAGCTTGGGCCGCACGATTTGAAGTATGTGCCTCGGACGACGATTAAGTCTCAAGCACTGGTTGATTTTATCAATGATTGGACGGAAATGCAAGCACCTGAGGAAAAGCCGGATCACACATATTGGACCATCCATTTTGACGGATCCAGGCAATTGGAAGGTTCGGGGGCTGGAGTCGTATTAACTTCCCCACGAGGTGATAAGTTTTGTTATGTTCTCCGCTTAGTGTTCCCTTGTACTAACAATGCAGCTGAGTATGAAGCCTTGCTCCATGGTCTCCGGATGGCTAAGGAGATGAATCTAGGTCGAGATAAGTGCTTCGGTGACTCGGACCTCGTGGCTCAGCAAGTGTCTGGCACTTGGGACTCCAAGGATCCACTCATGGCAGCATATCGTCGTGAGGTGGATGTTGTTGCAGGTCATTTCAAAGGCTATCAGGTGGACCACGTGGACCGCCGGAAAAATGAAGTGGCGGACGCTTTAAGCCGGCTGGGCTCTCAGCACAAACCGGTTCCGCCCAATGTTTTTCTGGATGTGCTGCACAACCCGTCGGTCAGGATCCCTGGTGAAGCAGATTTGGCTATTCCTGATCCAGAGGCTCAATTGGTGGCAGCTCTTCATGTTATTCCGGATTGGACGCTTCCCTACCTGGCGTACAAGAACCGGGGCGAGTTAGCAGAGGATGAGACTCTGGTCAGACAGATAATCCGGCGATCCAAGTCCATGACTATTATCAACGGCGAGTTGCATCATTGCAGTGTGTCAGGAGCATTCAACGCTGTGTGTCTCCTGAAGAAGGCCATGAAATTTTGCGTGAGATCCACGCAGGAGATTGTGGTCACCACGCCGGTTCAAAATCTCTGGTGGCTAAAGCGTTTCGCCATGGCTTCTATTGGTTAACTGCTCATGCTGATGCAGAGGATCTGGTCAGACGATGTGATGGTTGCCAAAAGTTCTCAAGACGTGCTCATGTACCAGCTCAAGAATTGAGAATGATTCCAATTACTTGGCCTCTTGCACTTGGGGGCTGGATATGTTTGGGGCCTAATGTTGGGGATATTACTGCTGGGCGTAAACCGGCCTATCTAGGTCGGGTCAACTTCATCAGTAGTTCAAGAGTGATAAAGCCCAAGAAGGCAGATGAGGGCCTAAGGCCCGTAGCCAGTTCAAGACTTGTAGCTATAAACCGGGATTTATATATAAACCTGTATTGTAAGTTAGGAATAAGGAGAGACCAACCCGGAATACGAATATCGACCGGTGTTGGGACTCTGTGAACCGACGGGTGTCACCCGTGTATATAAGGGGACGACCCGGCGGCGGTTCAAAGATAGACAACAACTCGAGACATAGGCGAAGCTTGTTTGCTCCCTAGTCATCGAAACCCCATCAATTCCATCACAACTAGACATAGGCTTTTACCTTCATCGAAGGGGCCGAACTAGTATAAACTCCCTTGCGTCCCTGTGTCCGCTTTAACCCCTTCAAGCTAACCCGTCGCGATGGCTCCACGACTAAGTCCTTTCTCTAGGACATCTGTCGTGACAAAACCACGACATCTTCCATGAAGCATAGGGGGTGTGTGGCGCCTCTATGCCGGGCTATATCATGACACAGTTCATACGAGTCTTGTCTGCTGTATTCGGCCCGACCGGATTTGATTTTAGTGTATCCGACGTGACAGACATCGTCATGCGTTGGGGCGCGCCCCCGTGATCCGTAGATCGATCTTGTATGTCCTGCTTTGTTTTCCAATACGTCTCGCAGGTCCTGCGTGTTGCCCCATGCCTTTGTGTTTTTAATTGACTGGCGACGGGGTGCGAGCTGGACTTCGGCCTGATATGCCGCTTTGTCTCGGCCACTAGGTGGTCGGTCAGCCGCATCATATGCTGGGAGCGTAGGCTTTAATGCTTCCTCCTCGAGTTGGGGTAGCAACCTGCGCTTTGGGTAACTTTTGGTTGGGCGTTCGAGTTCATATTCCTCGGCCGCCAGGACCTCGGTCCATCTATCCGCTAGCAGATCTTGGTCAGCTTGAAGCTGTTGTTGCTTTTTCTTCAGGCTTTTTGCTGTGGCTATAAGCCGGCTCTTGAAGCGCTCCTGTTCGGCGGGATCCTCAGGCACAATAAATTCTTCATCGCCGAGGCTCACCTCGCCTTCGGAGAGAGGCATGTAATTGTCATCCTCTGATTCTCCGTCTGCTGCCTGTTCCTTAGGGCTGGCTTGCCCATCCTCCCGCTCGAGGCCTGGCTGGAGGGGATTGTCCTCATCTTCAGCGCTAGCAGCGTTATTGTCTCTTGTGTCGGTATCACCATTTTTGCTGTGGCGGGGCTTAGAGCGGCGTCGTTGACGCCGGTGCTTAGATTGCTTCTCGGGGGGATTATCCTCTGTTGCCTTATTTGCATCGCTTTCTTTAGGGGTGTCCACCATGTATATATCATATGATGAGGTGGCAGTCCAGCGCCCTATGGGCGGTGGTTCCTATTCTTCTCCTACATCGTCGTCCATACCGTTGATGTCTTCGGAGCCGAAATCAAGCATGTCGGTTAAGTCGTTGACAATGGCTATTAAGTGTCTGTATTCTGCTCTATCGGCGCTGAGTGTGCGGCCTCCATGGTGGGGTCTATCCACCCATCCTCAGACAGCACGATCTGCTATGGATCGAAGGCCGGAGTAGCCACAGGTGTGATCTCCCAGACACCGTCCGACGGCAGAGCTAAGTCATGCTCGTCGAGACTGTGTGGCGCACCTGACATGGGCTCGAAACCGTCGAAGATCAAGTCTCCTCGGATGTCGACAATGTAGTTTAAGTTTCCAAACCTGACCTGATGGCTAGGGGCGTAGCTCTCGATCTGCTCCAGATGGCCAAGCGAGTTGGCCCATAGTATGAAGCCGCCGAAATCGAAGATCTATCCGGGAAGAAAAACCTCACCCTGGATGGCATCGTTGCCGATGATCGAAGGATCCATCAAGCTGTCAGGACCGGTTTTCCGGGTAATAAATTTCCAGAAAAGACCGTCGTGCTCATCAGCCCCAGGATTACTGTTAGCTGATGAGGCTCCAACTTGATACATAAATTCCAAGCAGAAAACAAAATATGTAGTACAAGGCCATTCTGGCCTGTGAGTACAACAAATGGTTTCTAGTGGTTGATGGCGGAAGCGGGTTGTGAAACATCAGTGTCTATGGGACTCCATTTCCCACGGGAACAGCTGACCAGGTTAACTCCTATCTTCGCGAGGCTGCTATCTCCATTACTTAGGTTCCGGGGCTGTCATCGCGTCGCTCCTCTTCGTGCAAGAAAATTTGGCCAAGACAATAGCCAGGGACAAGCCAGTGAGTACTTTGAATGTACTCGCAAACATTATGAACACAGGTATAATATAACAATGATGTGCTGAAAATATTTTATGCTCATGACGTCAGTCAAAAATAGTAAATAAAATTCTGATGCGTGCAGGCGGTTATTTATAAAAATGCAATAACATAGTAGTATTAAAATTTATGAAATAAATAACAAGCAATGCCACCGTCGGGCGTCTTAGCGACACCACATAAAGGGCTTTAAAAGAAATGCCACAGTCGGGCGTCTGAGCGACACCACATAAAGGGCTTTAAAAGAAATGCCACAGTCGGGCGTCTGAGCGACACCACATAAAGGGCTTTAAAAGAAATGCCACAGTCGGGCGTCTGAGCGACACCACATAAAGGGCTTTAAAAGAAATGCCA